>NC_135560.1:4250497-4262997 GCF_964340395.1 Glandiceps talaboti | reverse complement strand
ATATATATATATGGAGAGAGAGAAATAAAGACACATAGAGCGTTAGCAGGCAAATGGAATTCTGTGGTTTGATCCCAGATTTTACATCCACGTTATCCAAATTGATTATGAAGCCTCGACTGATACAATAAACCGTAAACAACGGCAGCCAATGAATAGTAGTTGGTCAGATATATAACTGAAGACGAACAGAGAAGTAACAGTATTTTAGTCAATAATAACCAATCTGTACAAATAGAAATATCCACACACATTAATTGTCTATAGCTATAACCAGTCCGAGATAATTACATAAATAGTGATAGCCAATCAGAGGACGACATGACACGATATATAACCAATCAAATGAAACTATATGTGTAACTTTAGCCAATAGCTAATCGGCAGCAGTAAGTACCTAGCGATGGCATTACTAGAAGATAAATTGACATTTCAATAATTCATTTTTTAGCAGAATATCCACTTGGTCATAAAATCTGCCTGTTTTTCACAGAATCGAACGCTGTAAAACTGATCAATTAAAGATAGATTTCATGGAATTAACAGTGTATAATTATTACTGTCCACTCTGTACTGTAATGGACTGAGGTCAAATGATATAGCATTATGTTATTATTCATTTCTATGAATAGTGTTATAGACTTCATCTAGATTGTCAGCTTATTGTACGTAGCTAATGAACAGGGCATCGACGTATGGTGTACATGTGAAGTCTTAGGACTTTTTGAATTTCTTTCTTTCCTCTATCGATGAGTTGGTGGTGGCTCAGATCGATATTTGTGTTCTGTTTACTTGCGTTTGTTCAAAATAAAAAGTGAATTCACTGTCCTGTTTGTGACTTCTTTATTGACACATACAAATACACATCTATAAAACTATTAAAATACAGGAAAATTGATATATTTAATTGTGTTGTCCACTTCATTCAATCCCTTTCAAAAACGAATTTCAATCCATATTGGATGGATAATCGTATTAATCCTGCACAATTTATTACTTTTAAACAAAAACCAAACCTTTTATTAAAACTGTAGTATCTATTAAATAAATTCCAAGACGTTTAAATAAAGGTTTTAGGTATAACTTAAAGTACCGGTTTATCATCTATGCCGACACTTTGCTGAATACAAAAACAGAATAATTTCATTGTGTGGTTTTGTAAGGTAACTCGAATAATTTTTCATTTTAGCCTCTCATTATTTCCGCAGGTTAATTAAAATACTAATACTGATCACAATAGTTCCCAGAGACGAGAATGGACTTCTTCTTGAAGCTGTTGGTTGAAATTATAGAAATACCATTACCAAATTAAGATGTCGAGATAATAATCTGGTTGATGCATCTATGACGGAGTTGACTGGACATTTTATTTATCCCTAAATTTATGGTTGATTTGGTTAATTGATTAATTTGTGGATGTCTGTGACTGTAAAACTGTGCTGTTAAACTTGAAGTCGTCTGCAAGTTGTAATTTGGTCATAACGACCATTTTTACTACCAAGATATTCACCACTTTATACAACAGTCAAACCATTATTACAGTTATAGTAACAGTAAATAGGTACATATGTAATAGTTTCTGAACAGTATCCATCCATCACCTGACAGCCTTTGATAAAGGTTGTCTAAGAACAGCCAATACGTCAGGTAATTGCTAACTAAACCCTGGACTTGTCTTTCCTTGAACTCAATGATTTCATTAGGTCATTGCTTGTACAGTTGGCATTCAGACAAAATTGAACAAAGTCTTACCAGCTGAACTAGTCTGGTCACATCCATGCCTATCTTCGTATTCAGCTAAACACGCTGCATACTTGATTACGTGGGCAATATAGCTTTGTTCATAGACACCTTGAAATAAGTGAGAATATGGTCCGTCTGCGTGTATAGATACGTCCTCTCCACCATGTCTCTCGCTTCTTAAAGGAGCCAACGATTGCTGCTGGAATTCTTGTGCTTCTGGAAATGAAACGAGTAGCATGTACGTCAAATAAAGAGTTAATACTTCCATACAGGTTACAGGTAAAATAATAATTACCTACTCTAAAGGGTGGAGTTATAAAACAATAACCGTGTTTTACACAGAGTTTAATATTTTAATTAAGAGAACATTTTATTTACTTAGGATATCTGAAGGGTAGTCTATAGTTACAATAAATCATTTCTTCACTGCTGATCATGAGTATAAATGTGCGTACACTCATAGTCGATAACGACACTTGAATTTATTAGCTCGATAAACATGACAACCTTGTCAGTAATATATTACCTGTGTCCACTTCCGTTAGATTGGGTCTGTTTTCACTACCCCTTATACTCTGTAGAACCATGTCTGCACTTGGTCCGTTCGCATACCCTATTGTTGTGTATGGAAGACCATCATCAGCAATATCGCCTGACAGACCTAAAGGTAATCAAACGTAGAGTAAATAAAATTGGTTGTTTCATAATAGTTACCACATACACAGATATCTACACAGAAAAATATGTCGTACATCAGTCATTGTTGCAAGTCATCTGTCATTCGCCATCTTTGAGCAGGAGGGAATAAATTCTGAGGCATCCTGCGCTTGTTGCGTGCATCTCTTGTCAAATCGGTCATAAGACAAACAGTTAGTAAAAATATCAGTTTTACCCAGAATTGGATTGCCTCGTAATGGATAACCACTGATCGTGTTCACGTGACTATGATCAGCTGTAACAATAATCAAGGTGTCTTTAGTGTCTACCAAGTCTAAAGCCTTCGCCACGGCATCATCAAGTGCAATCGTGTCAGTAACTGCATCAAAGGCGTAGTTATTGTGGTTGGCGTGGTCAATTCTCCCACCTGTCAAAAAAGGGAAAATCCTAAATTAGAATCAAAATGGTTTATATCAGTAACACCCAAGTGATTATTACAGGATATTGTACAAGAACACTTTCATTGAATTTGAACCTCCCTATTGCATTGAATGTTACCCGGTATGACAGTGAGTTCATTATTGACGGTAATTCTACACTTGAGGCAATCCAGTGTAAAATACTTTGAGTAAACCCAACCTGAGACGTCTTACCTTCGACGAAAAGAAAGAATCCTTTATCATTTTTACTTAGAATCTCAATAGCCTTTTCAACCATTTCTGTCTGTCCTTGTGTCTATCGGCATCAAACTGCATGTTAGTACTCGCAAATAGACCTATAGAAGTGTAGAAGTCAGTACTTGTGAAATACGAATCAAGACAATCCACAATGTGATGTTAAAGAATGGTGCCTTTGGGGGAACAGAGCTCGACACATCGTATTTACTATGATCATCTTAGGTAGTCTAGAGTTCTAAACTAGTACAGTATTACGTATTAAAAACTTCATTACTAATGCTTGTCTAGTCAAGACGGTTACGAAAGGTGTTAAATTGTTGTGCTCCCTGTAGTGAACGAAGCGTAAAGGGTACATGTCAGTAGTAATCCATCACAAACTGACAGGCTGACGTCATCGCTCATTAATATTCATTTGATACAGAAACGTTTTTGACCTTCCTAACATTTCTAGGATTGCACTGATATGCAGGACTCCACCTCCAGTCTGTTTAAACTAAAATCAGGTGGGGACTCGTTGATGTCATCGTGTTTTAAATGAACACGGTTGAGGGAGCACAGATATATGTGTTCGAACAATCGTATTGACTAGACTGGTATGATGAAGTTTTTAATAGGTAATACTGTACCAGTTTAGAACTCTAGACTACATCTTAGGTTACTTACGTTGCCTCTATCTGTCTTGTGTTTAGATATACACCTTGTTTGATCTTGTTTTCCGAAATTCGATAAACACATCGTGGTTATAGACTATTAATAAATATGTTGAAACTCAATAACTAAGATTCTTTCTCCAAGACATGTAATACTAACAAAATAAGAAAATAAATAAGCAAAAACAATTTTTGAAACCTTTTTATGTCATGAATATTTCCACATTTAGTACAGGAACATAACATAGGTGTCATAGCAAATAGAATCTCTGACAAATACAATGCCAACATATCATTTTTGTTGAACATTACCCAATAAATAGTCAGTGGTCATCGGATCAACTGAATCAAATTCAGTTTTATTCCATACATATGATCCAACCATATCATTCGGGACTTTGTTCTTCCATTCTTCAATCAGATCACGACCGTCAATCCGATCTCCCATATTGTGCGGTTCCTCGGGATCCGGAGTATCAGTCGTTGTGAAGGCACGTCTACCTGCACCTAAAACTACCTGGAAACAAATAATAAGGGGAAGATGTAAACATACCCAGGTTTGTCTCCTCGGATAATGATATGATACAAAATGGAAAATAGTAAAACGTGAAAAATTGATTTTAGATTTTCGTCTCTTGAAGGGATTTCTAAGTTTATCTGTTGCTATCATATGAACACCAACCATGCTTGGAATTATCTACGATTTCTGAGACAAATCTTAATACACTAAATGAACATTTCGGAGATATCATATACGAATGATCAAGATTCATCCTACATGTGTCCACCGTGTCTGTCTATATGCAGTATCTAATAGCTCTGATATCCACGACTGAATTTCAATCAAACCTGGCACAAATATCTGACACAAACAAGGTGATATACACATCCCTTATTTGGAAACCTTAACCAGTAAGATTGAACAGCAGCCATCTTTGTTATAACAATTAACATTTTCGATGAGAGCTTTAGACTGAAGTTGAATACACTGAATATTAGCTTATACACCCATGTAATCAAAGGTAAGCTATTTTTTGACCTTGACCGTTATTTTCAAGGTGAAATGGATAATTATTCAAACAAAACAAAACAACAACAAACAACAGCATGGGAAACTTTTACCTTGATCTTTTGGAGCATAAGCATATTCCTTGTATGCGTGTTAGCAGGCGAAGATTTCACAGAAACTACACATTCTTTAAATGAACCAAACCGCACATATCACAAAGCTTTTTGGCATGTATATCAAATGTTAGCTGCAATACACGTGTCTCGAAATATTACGACTTACCTGATAGTCTTCAGCATTAGCAATGAACTGAGAGGCGACGTCTTCACACTTTCCAACGGTTACAGACTCCCATTCTCGTTCAGGAGTATGAACGTATGTGGCAGCTGGAGAACCATTGGTTACACTAACAGTTGTAATTATACCAGCAGATTTTCCTAGATCAGAAAGTTAGGATTTCAATGTTTTTTTCAGTTCATCCAAGAATGTTATCATGTTTATTTACTTTCATTCTTTCTTTTTAAGCCGAATATTAAGTTTTCTGTTCATGCGCAGCATTTATAACTTACAACACACTTTCTCAATACAATACCCCCCCCTCTCTCTCTCTCTCTCTCTCTCTCTCTCTCTCTCTCTCTCTCTCTCTCTCTCTCTCTCTCTCTCTCTCTCTCTCTCTCTCTCTCTCTCTCCTCCACTCCCACCCACCCACTCGATCGCTCGCCCGCCCGCCCGCCCGCCGACCCGCCCGCCCACCCACCCACCCACCCACCCACCCACCTACTCACTCACTCACTCACTCACTCACTCACTCACTCACTCACGCACTCACTTGATTTTGTGTTGATGTAACTTCTCTTTCTTGAGGAGGAATAAAGAAACATCAACAACAATAACAACAATTCACCCACCTACCCACTCACTCGAGGACACTTACCAGCTCTGGCGGCAATAGTAAATACAGAATCCACCTCTGCTCCTTCAGCTGAATCACAGTCGCCTCTTATTGCAGATTCATCTACACCTAACACGCCTCGTTTTGTCTTAATACCACTCAATATTGCCGTGGCGGCAGCAGATGAATCAGCGACTTGGTAATCGGTGTTGTAAGTCTAGAAAATAGTGTGTTCATGAACTTGAAAAGGAAACATTTTTAGAAAGGTGGTCTCAGTTTATCATCAAGACTTTTCGTTAAACAATGGACACTGGACAGAAATATTACAAATTGGCTGAGCTGAAGACCAGAACTCCTAAAGACTAGATGAGCACACAACTGACAACCTCGGAACTGAAGTCAATCTCTCCACTCCGCCACATCTTGCCATGGCCTCCTTGTTAGACCCTCACCACAACTAACAGTTATTTCACTGATATGTTATATTACTTTACAATGGTGGCAGCTGTGGGATGTGGTAGCGGTAGGATTTGGAAGGAACCTGTGACAATGGTATAGTCTAGGTGGGGATCATGGCAAAATCACAAAATAATGCAAGTTAGATATAAATTGAATCAATGTAAAATGTGACACTAACCTAATTTCAATCTTCTAATATATGCCCCCCCCCCCCCCCCCGGACCAATTTGTAAAAAGTGACGCCTCTCACTCCCCCGGCTCTTCCCATGCAATTACTGAAGGCTCCCTTACTTCATTAAATTACCGGCCTTTTGGGCCAGAATTTTGATAAAAATGTTTGGCTGTGGTAAACATAATTCATCTGGAACATTTTGTGGAATGATCAAATTTGAAATCGCAAGTACAAGTACAAGTACAAGTTATGTATCGATTTATTTGGTGGCAAGTGTCACAAATACCTTAAGAATCACCACAATAATCATAATATTGATGTGGAGATTCAATTTAATGGTTCACATAATATCATTTTACATGTCTATCTACCATGTGATACTAAAATAGTGTGTAGTGACAATCATATAATCCTACTTGACTATAATTTCTGGCACAATTTATTTTTGTTCACGTGTTATATATATAAGGAGCGGGAGGTGTCGCTTTAAAATGAGGTTTGTCACCTTTTAGAAAGACAGGTAATTGAAAGAGTGTAGCTTAATTATTTTAATGGTATCACGGATGGTCATCTTTTACACTTCACCAGCTTTCATTCTAATATTTAGAATGGCACAGCTATGGTTATACATGGCTTTCAAATGGTGATATCTACATGAATATTCTAGCTTGACCCCAAATCAACATGCTTGTTGTAGTGAATAAAGCTCTATATCATGTTTACTCACAACTGTGACAGGAACGGTGGCAATGACTGTATCTTTCTGACAGCTTGACATTGGTTGACTTGTGACCAAATACAAAATGTACATGTGTGAGAGATTATTATCTTGACTAGTATAAATAAAACAATACCCCCTGTAGCGATCGATAACGGATAATAAAGTAGCAACGTCAAATCTCCATCATGTTAAGTTACAGAACTCGTCTACATTTTAGAAATGTATTTGTTATATTGGCCAGTTGTGAAGTTACGTGCACTATACTGTATACTTCATAAATTTACGGGTATCAAATAAACCATTATGATACATATCGTTGCCACATTGGCAGGTGTGATATCATAGTAATAACTCGGTGTTCCAACTTCGTATAATGATTGTTAATGAATTCATAGACTTTCATTGTGTTATGTAAGCTAAAGTTTTGTCACCTGAAGTTATGTTGGGAACCGTGGGATTGACCTTGGAAGGTATCGAACGTCACGATTTTAAACACTGTACCGTACCGTACTGTGTCGTATCGCACCGAACTATGCAGTCCTGTATTTTGCAGACTTCCTTTTAAATTTATCATATCAACCTAGAGTGTTTAATATCTAAAGATAAAAATACAGTTTTTACAGTTCGTAAATATTTGAGATATGTTTTCTTCTTATTTGTAGGCGTTTAATGTGTTACTATTAGAAGCTTATTCTGT
This sequence comes from Glandiceps talaboti, assembly GCF_964340395.1. Classification (NCBI taxonomy): domain Eukaryota; kingdom Metazoa; phylum Hemichordata; class Enteropneusta; family Spengelidae; genus Glandiceps; species Glandiceps talaboti. Next base: position 4,255,320 of record NC_135560.1, on the reverse strand, counting down.
AAATAAGAAAACAACCGCGGTCATTGATCATGAGAGTTGAATAAATGAAAAGATCAGCTATTATGAAAAGTTTGGTGGAGAGCGAAGTAAAATTCATGAACGTAAAATGAAATGACTTTCGCGTGTTGAAATGGGTGAAAATCTCTGCATACGTATCCTTGCCATTGGTTAAAACTATGTTTGCCATCAACTTCAGTTATCGGTAAAATCAACTGTGTGACTTGCTATTGTTACGGATGAGAGAATACAACTTTTTAATATTCGCTAAGTTTTGATGTTTTGCGAGGTCACCGTGAACTCTCAGCTGTCATGAATTAACACTTAGAACAAATGTTTGCATTTCGCGAATAGTATTCTTCTGAGATGACAACATTAAGTTATTAAAAGATCAACAGTGTCAAATAATGACTGATTACAGACAGTTGGAAGAACAATGACGTGATCACATTGTTTGGCTAGTTTACATATTTGTCAATGTCATTTGCATTGAATTAAGGCGACGGCAATACTTCCGTTTTAGTCATTTATGGTGTTGATTATTTTATCACCCAATCATTTGAGTATTGTATATTTTATGTTTATAAGAATTTAATGGAATAATAAAATTATGGATTCAGTCTTTGGAAGAAACGGTCCGAGGTCAGGAGCTTCGATCTGCTCCGTGGCCACTTCCGAATGATCCAGGTTAACCATGAACATTGTGTGTAGTCTGAGCTAATTCCCTAAAAGTCCAAGTCGATTCCGTGTACAGAGTGGAGAGTGGAGAGAGAGAGAGTAACATTGAAGGAGGGTTACCTTAACAGAAGAGGTATCCCTACAATTTGTTACACTATATAAACTAGTCGATATAATGTCTATCAGCTTTTTCCAATCGATACTGAAATAGTATAGTGTTTTGTTATTATATTAAACTCGTTGGAAATACAGAGTACGTTGCTGGTCAGTTGTTTTTGTACAGGGTTAGTAATTAAATGTGTCAATGTATCGCCTTTTCTGCTCACGTGGTTTTTATACGGGGGGGGGGGTGGCGGCTTGAGAATCATTGCAAATATAATATGTATTGGTATTTAAAGTTCCGTAAGGCCAGACGTAATTGATGGAACATCGGTATATTAATATTTCAAACGACCCAAGGTTTAGTGTTAATTTCAGGAATCTTTCAAACGTCGTTCGTTACAAAATTGTATACTTTTCTTTTTTGCAAGTGCAAAAAGTTGTGTTTTTTACGGACTATAGTGTAAATAAACAGTTGATTATGCAGTACACCTATCACTATTTTACGGGGTTTAGGGAGCCTTCGGGGCGGGGGGGGGGGATAAGGAGTGTGTAACTTTTACAAATCTGTCCTCGGGTACGGCCATATTTAAAAGAAATAGAAATTAGAGTCACAATTTACTTTGACTAATTTTTTTTATCTAACTTTGCATTATTTTGTGATTTGGCATGATCTCACGGCTGCCATCACTTCCAAATCCTAGTGCTACCACACCCCACCACTACCGCCATTGTAACGTAATATCATAACATATCAGTGAAATTCAGTGAATTAATTGTTAGCTGTGATGTGAGGAGAGGAGCAGGTCTCACAGTAAAGGGGGAACAGCATGCCAAAAAACGTGGTTACAGATGTTGACCTCGGTCCTGTACTAGTCTTTCGGGAGTTCTGGCCTTCAGCTCAGACGATTAGACCCAAACCCAGGTATTGTGGTGATAGACAAATGCCTTTAAAAAACTATCAATACTAAACCAGAATCGTTCGAAATACTAGTATACCAAGGTGTTATCAATGTGGTGGGATCTTAATACACAAACATTTCCCTATCTGTAGTGGGATTCGAACCCAGGACCTCCTGACTATTAATATGGAGGGCTAAAAACTACGCCACAGGAAGGCAGTGTTAAAATATGTTTTTCGTTGAAATATTGAAGGGGGAGTGTCATATTTTACAGAAAATAAATTACAGAAATTACAGAAAGTAAATTGAGGGCAGGTCGTCTTTTAGCACAATTGACTAGGGGAATTGTCATAATTTATGTCAAAGATCGGGCTTGGTCCCCCTCCTTGTAATTACTGAAGGCCCCCTTATTGTAACGTTTTACAGTTTACAAAAACTAAAATGGTCTGATTACGAAGTACAAAAATATCCCTTGCCCTTCCTCATACTTTAATATTTCTACTCGTTGACTGTGTAGAAAATAGACTGTCCACTGTCTATACGTAGACAATAGACAATAGACTGTCCACTGTCTACACGTAGACAATAGACTGTCCACTGTCTATACGTAGACAATAGACAATAGACTGTCCACTGTCCATACGTAGACAATAGACAATAGACTGTCCACTGTCTATACGTAGACAATAGCAATAGACTGTCCACTGTCTATTCGTAAACAATAGACAATAGACTGTCCACTGTCTATACGTAGACAATAGACAATAGACTGTCCACTGTATATACGTAAACAATAGACAACAGACTGTCCACTGTCTATACGTAGACAATAGACAACAGACTGTCCACTGTCCATACGTAGACAATAGACAATAGACTGTCCACTGTCTATAAGTAGACAATAGCAATAGACTGTCCACTGTCTATACGTAAACAATAGACAATAGACTGTCCACTGTCTATACGTAGACAACAGACAATAGACTGTCCACTGTCTATACGTAGACAATAGCAATAGACTGTCCACTGTCTATACGTAAACAATAGACAATAGACTGTCCAATGTCTATACGTAGACAATAGACAATAGACTATCCACTGTCTATACGTAGACAATAGACTGTCCACTGTCTATACTTAGACAATAGACTGTCCACTGTCTATACGTAAACAATAAACAATAGACTGTCCACTGTCTATACGTAGACAATAGACAAGAGACTGTCCACTGTCTATACGTAAACAATAAACAATAGACTGTCCACTGTCTATACGTAGACAATAAACAATAGACTGTCCACTGTCTATACGTAGACCTACACTACATTTGGCAACCAGATGGTTTATACTTTGTCCGAAGCAACATCGTAACCGACATTAATTGTTAATTGTCGCAATTCTCAAACATCGTCGTAGGAATCAATTTGAAATTTCGTTGAAAATATCACTGTGGTAATATCGTCGTTGGCAATCAATAATTTTGGTCTTTGGATATGGAGGCCAGACTAAAGGGGTGTAGGTACTGCAACAATTGATAACACGAGGAAATTAACTTGTTTACTACATCTAGCCTAGTAGTGTTACGAGTCACAGACCTAAATTTATCCATTCAGGATATTTTGGTAAATTTTCATTATGAACTCTTACTTGAAGTCAAAAGCATTTAAACTTTGTACATACAGTGACATTCCGTTAAGCCTAACAACATAGGTCTTTGACATCTCAACAGTGGGTATTTCGGAATTGTTTGTACCAGGTACGATTGATTTGTCAACAAGTTTTAATATGACATGACTATTTTATGGTCTTTGAGATATGAACTTGTATTACTGATCTAGAGAAGGTGATTGGATATTAGAACTCAGATGATGTCTTTCATAAGACTTAAGAATACGCCATACTCTAAGAATAGAGATTTGTGTCAACTTTGAAATGTATTTAAGTTGGGTTTTTAGCCCATCTAAGGAGGAACGGAGACGGAGATTGGTCATGCAATAAAATCAACCAAGTGGTTAACTTAGCGTTCGTTGAACCAGATACGTATATTTTCGTTGTGAGTTCAAGTCGGTACGGTACCTCGTAGGAGAGATGGTTTGAGAAGAAACTAGTTGGTCGGCTCGTTATAGTCTTAAATGGAACAGACAGACGATTGGAACAGCAGTGCGAGTGCATGAGTACTTCCCCGTTTGAACGTTAAATATCGATAAACCGCACAGTAAGCCGATCAACAACGTTTCAGTAGTTAGTAGTAAATAAAGTAATTGTGTTTTGAAGTCCCTGACATAATGAAGCATGCTTTAATGTGAAACCCGACTGAACGTTTACAGACGTTTTAGTACTCATTTATTTCAGGAATTTTCAGTAAATAAACACTCTTAGTGTACCGTTATCTTTTCTAGGTGTTGTAATAATTCTAAAAAAAATCAGCCAAAACCTATATATTGACAGAGTGTGACGTGTATTGTGTTCCACTTACGATAAATATTAACTACTTACGTTGAGAGAGCACGATTACATCGCCCAAAAGACTCCAACAGTACATTAATGTGATAACACATCTGGGAGTATTCGCCATGGTGGTATATAAGTTGACACTGATCTGCTTTACTTGTAACCTTGAATGTGATGTCAGAAGTCACATGATATGTGACCTTGCTTGTCCTTAGACATATTCGAGATACACACACATAAATCCAAGTACAATTCACGTCATTTAAAAGCGTCAAACTAGTTGGTAAGACACCTTCTCCACGATTCTATGTTATGATTTGTCAATACGTCATACAAACTTGCCACCCTTGTATCAGAAAGGACTTCGAATGAACAAAGTTGATAATTATCAATTTAGTAAACTTTTGCAGATTCCTGTGTTGTTTTCCGAACTTCCTTTACTGTTGTCATAAGTTTACGGTGTAACGTTACATGTGCCGTATCACACTTTTAGACAGTGTCACGGCATACAGTTCGATAGTTATTCACCTGCAGCTGCTTAGTTTATGGAAGACAATAATTAATTATGTACGTGTAATATCTTATAAAACTAAAGGGTCAACAAATGATACTTTTTTCATGACTAAATGTTAACAATTTCTACCATCAGATACGCCTTTTTGACCTCACAAAGCTAAAAAGAGTGTTGGTCAGTGT
>NC_135560.1:4180497-4247997 GCF_964340395.1 Glandiceps talaboti | reverse complement strand
ATATAAAATCAAAGTCAAAATCATTTAATTTGTATGTATACATATAATGGGAATATTGATTAACGTTCATGCAATTGTCATGGGGAGGGTCATGTTTTACAAAAATGGGACCAAGGGGAGGGTCACTTTTTACAAATGGAGAATGGTGTGAGAAAATGAGGCAGAAAACAAAACTGCGTACGTACCAACAGTTTAAAGGAGAGTATAAAACTGAAAACTATGTGTTGTTAACTCTGTCACGGAGTGAACGTTCTTTAAATTTAATGGCACAATTTCGCTCCAGTGTACTTGTATTGCCTCTCCGTATCGAAACTGGTAGGTTTCGTCATGAACCGGTTGAAAGGAGAGTGTGTGAGCTTTGTGATGATACAGATACTGTAGAAGATGAAAGTCATTTCCTCTTTCACCTTCAGTGTTTTACCTATTGGTGATAAGTTTAAGATTATGTGAAAGCTACCGCCAAATTTATTGAAGCAGCATTTCTTAAACGCAAAAACTGTTTATACGGGTTAAGTTGACTTGTTATTTGAATTTCTGTGCTTAGCTGTTTGACTACCTTTTGTTCTGTAAATTACTGTTGAGGTGACTTATAAGTCCACTTGTTGAGCTGGGAGGTGTTATTATTTATTGTTCTTTTTTTGTCATAGTAAACTTTTCAGGTAAACCTCATGTCACTATAATAAACAAACTATACTAATACGTCATGTTTACCTCCCGTAAGGAAGGTTATACGTATGTCTGTCTGTCTGTCTGTCTGTCTGTCTGTCTGTCTGTCTGTCCATGTGTATGTATGTATGTATGTATGTATGTATGTATGTATGTATGTATGTATGTATGTATGTATATATATATATATATATATATATATATATATATATATATTGTGTGTGTGTGTGTGTGTGTGTGTGTGTGTGTGTGTGTGTGTGTGTGTGAACATGATATCCCAAACACTAATGAAACGTGTTATACATCTTTCCAGTGGTAAATTACAGAAAATTATTAGATTTTGGTAGACATCCAATGAACATTAATTAGTCATTGATGGTTTTTAGTAATTAAGAACACAACCTTCAATTGTAATATAATTTTGGACATGTGTTAACCATAACAAAACAAATATGCTGTATAAAGTTTGTTGATGTAACTTATAGCTTTAATGAATAATTTGAAGCTATATCTTAAGAATTCCGAGACAATACCAGAGGCGTCTAGCAACATGAATAACCTACATAAGTTTCTTCAAATCTACGAAAATTCTCACTAAATTATAATTCAAGTTATTTTGAATTTGTGTACTGTTTTTTTACTGTGCATATTTTAACATTCATTCTTACGTCACAAGGGTCATGGTTAATTCTTTAAACTCATATTTCGACCACGTAACCAATGTTTGCATTTTGTCTTATGTTCGATTGAGTCATCACTCGTAACCAAGTAAGTATAACCTTGTTCGTGGTTCTGTATGTGTTGCTCTGTCGCTACGACAAACACGGACAAAATCATCGATGGTTTCTGAAGTACGTGTTTTGGAGTCTGTACAGAGATCTTTTACATTCTCTATTGTCTTTGTATAACTTACATAGCGGCTCAACATATTAGACACCCGTGGATGTCGACGGACTCATTTACAGCTGCAGTTGCTGAGGTTGGTAAGTAACAATGAAGATTTACCGTGGTATTTTCACAAGTGTGTAAAGCCTGATATGCAATGTGGTGAATCATTGGTTCTAACCAAAACATCAACGAATGTCATTATTTGCACGTATAAAATTTCACTTAGTATGCAAAGAAACATTCTAGTTGCATGCTATTATCTGCATAGTATATTGTAATATAACGTTACCTTAGTAACCGATAATCAGTAATCAACGAAGATAAGCCATTGTGAATGTCAACACCAGGTACGACATTATACGAACATATGCAATGTATTGCGTATAAAAATGAACGGTACCACGCCCCAACAAGTAAAATATGCATCTACGACTTTTCAAAAGTTTAGTACGTAGAAGGTGGATAATGACGGATTTAGTACTTGTGAATCTAATCTATTTTACCACTATACTGGTTTGTCATGTTACTTAAAATGACCTTCCTATTAATAAGGAGATTGAATTACCATGATAACTTAATAATCCTGTTGTTTGTTGTTGTTGTTTTGCCTATCACTTTTATGTTTAGTATATATGTTATAGTTTATTGCAATATGTCTACTGACCAATGAGCATACATTGCAAAAACAATTCAAAAACACATACGTTACGTCATTAAATAACTACATAAATGGAGAAGGTAGCAATATTAAAGCAATATTACATATTAAACAATTCATTTCTGATTTTAAATGCTTTGTATATAAAGAGGCCGAGTTGCCTAACAACACGCTCGTTGTCACAGGAAATTAAGTCAATGAATTTGAAAAACGTTGGTTGCCTCCAGTAATGTATAGACTATATTATCATTGGACGGTTACAATGCCCGGTATATATTTAAAAACACACAGTATATATATTGTCGTCATACGCCTCACATACATGTACTATAGCAATCATCGAGTGTATGTAAAACGCATTAAGTGCATTCGAACTATGCACGAATTAGCTTTATTCGAAACTGAGAATACTCGCGATATATATTCACCTTTATACATTTTCATGTTTCATCAAAGTTTCATGCAGCTCAGCTACTTCCGCTATTATAGATAGTATACACCTGTAAACATTCCTGTATGTACAGGTATAGAAACATTGTCTATCACAGGATCAATACATGTCGTTTTACGTAACAACATACAGATACTTGTCATAGTAAACTTAAGATAAATTAAAAGGACATATACTAGTATATATTTTAAAGACGGCTACGAATATCCTCGACAATATTTCGTCTATTTGCCTGCTTGTCTAGGTCTGTCTGTCTGTCTGTCTGTCTGTCTGTCTGTCTGTCTGTCTGTCTGTCTGTCTGTCTGACTGTCTGTCTGTCTGTCTGTCTGTCTGTCTGTGTTCATTCCGTTTAGCATCTCGTACCTTCTTTTCTTTCTCAAACAGATTACAGAATAACCAATGTGTGACATTGTATATCTATGATGTCATCAATAAATACAATAACACATAACAATTACTGTGACAACATCACCAAGACCATTCTAGATGTATTGCCGGATGATTATAAAACATTGTCACTGGAGGAGCTTGAGAAATATTGTCTAAATAATTATGATTTACCTGTGGATACACAGAATTATTTGACCAGATGCTGGCAATACATCGACGAAAATGTCCTAGGTAAAGACTTGACAATCCTAGCAGACTACGTATCGCCACCGTAAGTACATTCAATATTTCTCTTTCTAATCATCACAGATAAAATACATGTACTTGTAAAATACTAGACTTTCAATTGTTAATTGATAATTGTATATGAACATGATTATCGTTTTTATACAGAGTCTCTACACCAAACTCCCCCACCCCCACCCCCATCCACCCCCTCGGTCGACACAAATCAATGATAGCATGAAACTGTTAACCAACCACACGTGTTTCTGGCAATAGCAGAACATTATGAACCTGGTTTTGCAAGGATATTTTTTGAGAAATTGAGACCATTCTTTACTTATGATATGATAGACCAATAAGTAGTTAATTGTAAGAAAAACTGGCTAAATAATTTGAGTTTTTCATTTCCCAAAATCATCCAAAATTGAAGAAAGTTCAGATAAATGTATTTAATAAATGACATATACGTATTGTTAATTTTCAGGACTGTTAACTCTACCGACGATGTATTGGATCCATGTGAAGACCCGACGTTAAATCTTACCACATGGATGACAGGGAGTATAGGGTTAACAGTAAGTCATGTCGCAGTAAATGTATGTGTGTGTGTATGTGTTGGGGGGGGGGTGTATGTATGTATGTATGTATGTATGTATGTATGTATGTATGTATGTATGTATGTATGTATGTATGTATGTATGTACGTACGTACGTGCGTGTGTGTGTGTGTGTGTGTGTGTGTGTGTGTGTGCCCAAGTTTGGGATTATTTCACAATTCAATGCTCTTTTATAAATTAATACTGTATTTTGTTATTTTTGTATCTTTAGACAGTTATCCTGATAATTTTAACTTTTCTACAAACATCAGTAACGAGGTACTACTGCAAATGTTGTAACACACTGGGTTCCAAGTCAAAACTGTGTAGTAAATGTTGTCCAATGAAAGGGGGATTGGCTTAGTAAGTATGGACTCAAAGTTATCTTTCTCATTAAGATTATTCACCTTATTGTTTCCAGAACGAAAAAATAAGAAAGTTATAGTGTTTCCCATTAGGCAAATCGATTGCATTTGGTGCAACTCAATGATGTTGAACTTTATAGATATGTCAAACGTGTTCCTAGTTTTGTCATGATAGTTTACATGGACACAACTGCCAAGTTTTAACAGTAACCACACACTAAAGAGAGAGAGAGAGAGAGAGAGAGAGAGAGAGAGAGAGAGAGAGAGAGAGAGAGAGAGAGAGAGAGAGAGAGAGAGAGAGAGAGAGAGAGAGAGAGAGAGAGAGAGAGAGAGAGAGAGAGAGAGAGAGAGAGAGAGAGGAAAAAACACAGACGATTGCAGATAACCAAGGCTTCAACTATCAGGTGCAATAAAAATAATATAATTATGAAGATAAAGATGAAAATGTTTTGTTTTCCATTTCAACTCACCTTGTTTCTTTCTCCTATGCTAACATTTTTCTAGTCCGGTGAATTTACTGGACGAGTACACTGAACGTGCAGCATTTGCTGCTGCCTTTGGAATTTCAATAACATCTATAATGGATTTATTTACTGGCAATTACTATGTAGAGTTTGACTTGAAAGACGTACCTGGATGGGCAGCAGGTAAGATCATAGAGTCGTTGTATTCCTCTCTCAACATTCGCTGATCAGATTTTCAATTTCGTGTACTTGGAGCCAACCTGTCACAGCTTATATATGATATCAAGTCATTATATTAGTAGCACGAATGACATTGTAATTTCTTTGCCCCATAGAGTAGTATATGACTTCTCCAAGAAAATGTATCTTTGAAACCTCTTTCTAACTCTAATGAGTACATGTACGTGTAGTGCATCTACCTACCTACCTGCCTGCTTATTTACCTACCCATCCACCCTCTACCGACAAACCCACATACCCATTTACCTACCTACCTACCTACCTACCTACCTATCCACCTTCCTACCTACATGCCTACCTACCTACCCACCTACCTACCTACCTATATACCAACCTATCTACCTAGTATACCTACCTATCTACTCATCTATCTACCTATCTACCTACCTGCCTGCCTATCTACCTAGTAGACCTACCTACCTACCTGCCTAGTAGACCTAACTACCTACCTACCTAGTAGAACTACCTACCTACATGCCTGCCTATCTACTTAGTAGAGCTACCTACCTATCTACCTACCTACCTACCTATTTTATTCATATTTCTTATTTATTGAAAGGAGCTGTTGAAACGTGTACACAACTTGTAAATGTATCACTTGTATGTTTTATATACTCACCTTACTTTTCGTGTTTGTCTACGCCAAAACGACTAGTTGGTAATGTGTTGGGATTATTATACTGTAGTTATTGGTAAGTTTCTAACGATTGATTTTGGGTTTGTATGCATCGACACAGACACAGTTACACAGACATAGACAGGCAGACAGACAGACAGACAGACAGGCAGACAGACAGACAGACAGACAGACAGACAGACAGACAGACAGACAGACAGACAGTCTTTTACATAGTTGCTTACCAAAGTAAACGAAGTGAATGTAGTCCTCGAACATAAAACTGCCAGGAGTAATATGTGGATCAATATTGATTAAATAGCGTTACCACAGTTTCTACTTTATATCAAGTATTCGATCTAATTATGACACGCTTCAATTTGCATACCGTTGCCTTGGTAATGCCCTCCTACGTGATGAAATAAGTGAAAGGAAAGATTTTACCAAATGGTTGAAGTGCTGTGTAATAGTCTGCACATCTCTATACAAGTTGTCAGTCATTCGTCTCATTAGTCTATCTGTAAAGTCAATGTTACTTGTCAGTGTTGTTGTCAAGGGCTTCATCTGTTTCACTTTTATTGCAAATGCTATTATTTTAATATCTGTTTAATTTACTCCATCAGGACAACGTATCACACATACACTTACATAGACTGTCCAAAACAGGATGGGGTAAGTATAGTAAACCATTTTTCATGGGTTTTATGACTTGAAACCAGTTTGTGTCTGAATCCGTGAAAGATTGTAGTGAAATATCAAAATACTCAGGTTTAGACGTTTGAACTTAAATTAATCATTTTTACAACAGGAAAATGTCCTCCTCTGACAGTATTGGTGTGTAGGTATGATATATATGCCAAAACATTCACACCGTCTACGTGTACATAACATTTGCCAGAGTTTTTCATGGATTCTTTCATTTCTACTCATTAACGACATTAATTTTCACCTCTTAAAAAATATAGAATGTCTTTCCGTATCCGGTTACAGATCTTATATATCGCGAATAAACAGGAGGGAATCGAAAAATGAGGTTCTGGAGACCAACATATATGGAACCATCTGAAAGAAATTTCAGATCAACATAATGCTCTGATGAAGATTTATAGAAATTGAGAACATGACAAAAACCTACAATTGACATTTATTAATTGATAATTGCTCATTGACATTGCCAATCACGCTCAGTGTACTATCAATACTTACTTGTCTACACTATTATTCTTTTAAAAGTTATCCATTATAACGATGATAACGATTGATTTCTGGCAAAATTGATTGTCATAACCCAAAACACCAAGGAACCATTGAAAAATTGCATACTGAGGAGATAAATGAGGTGTTAAGTTAGGGATAAACAGTTGTTATGGTGGCTACCTGGTGAAATCTTTGGTGAGCTTATTGAACATTTCCGTGCAATACAAAGTTAAATTCATGAACTTAGACTGAGCTTTCACCATAGCTGTTATATTGTCTGGGTAATGAATAATATAATCTATACAAATTCAATGCCTTTTATAATTGAATTATAAAAGCTGAATATATATCATTCAGGGACCAAGCAACAACAACAACAACAACAACAACAACAACAACAACAACAACAATAGCCGCATCAGCAACAGCAGCAACAACAGCTATAACAACAACGAACTATACAAACTAGATATTATGAAATTGACAAAGTGTTACTGTAATAACGGAGTTAGACTTAGTTTTGTACCAAGCCCACAATTCTTGAAATGATCTACATTGTTGCTTTTTTTCCTGTGATAGCTGGAAGGTGTACAGACATTTCTGTTCGGTTTACCGCAATTGGTATGTTTTTATATGATTGGCATCATCTATCTATCAGGCATCATAAAGTATATTCAACGTCGAAGAAAACAGGCAAGTTTGTTGTCTATGTGTCAGTCCAACGTGATTTCTATGATAATGACGCATTTTTCAACTACTATACTACCCACAGTGATGTACAATTATTTTTATCCCTTGTACAACCCTATACAGGCACAATGTTAACTCTTTAACCCCCCCCCCCCGAGGGGTGGGGGAGAGAGCATATAATCTGTACAGTCACTAAGGTCACAGAAGTAAATCCTTCACATAGCAATCTGTCCTACCAAATATCTATTTCTATGGCTGCATCGACTTTTGCACGAGGGTGATCCAAATCGTAATGATTATCCGTGCCAACTAATTATAAACTAAACATTCACCTATCGCGACCTCACACAGTCACTACAAATATGGTACAACACGTGCTTTAATTTGTCATGTTTTGATATTGTCTCGGATTTATTATCGAGTGATTATACCATACATGTATTATTAAAGGGATTTCATTACAATTGAAAACTGCCAATGAAAAGTTCGATAACTGTATGTAATAATACAAAAATGACAGGTTCGATGTCTTAAACTATATTTAGAGACAGAGTAAAATAGAGAACGGGGTAGAAGTCAAGAAAACAGCGAAATCGGACTCCTGGGTTTTACAGAAGACTGATCATGATAGTATATATGTGAAAAGACTCCTTTCGAAACCAGAACCGGTGTAAGTACATATATATATACTTTCTACCCCTGATGAGTGAGGACTACGCACCTCACGAAACAGTTCTGTAGGGTCTATAGCATATAATTTGGTTCAAATTTTCAAAACCTGATTATATATATATATATATATATATATATATATATATATATATATATATATATATATTTATCACATAAATACGTGCATATCTTCTACTGTGTGACGTCAAACAGGGGTGATTTCAGAGCATATCACCCCTGTTCTACCGAACTATTTTTTCTCCGTACTGTTGAAGTGTTCGTGTCAATCCCACGCTACGATCAAGTTTATCGTAATAATTATGTGCTTTCAAAACGTAAATGCATACATTACGTTAGTAACGTTACATATATCCTTGGATGGCATGAGTTTGATACATAGAAGTCCTTTTATTTGTATTTGATACATTTTATTCTATTTAAAAATCACGTAGATTATCGATGTCACAGCCGGAAAGCTTCCGATTTTCCGTCGAGCTCAGATCTCCGAACTTACACAACCCTAGACTGTCGACAGTCGCTCGCGCCTTTTTCCCTACGTTTTATCTAAACTCCGGTCCGGCGCAACACTAGTAAGCTTAATAGTATAATCGCAAACTGATATCGAGGGCCGTATTGCGAAGGACAGTCGCTCGCGCCTTTTTCCCTACGTTTTATCTAAACTCCGGTCCGGCGCAACACTAGTAAGCTTAATAGTATAATCGCAAACTGATATCGAGGGCCGTATTGCGAAGGCCCAAGACTGTCGACAGTCGCTCGCGCCTTTTTCCCTACGTTTTATCTAAACTCCGGTCCGGCGCAACACTAGTAAGCTTAATAGTATAATCGCAAACTGATATCGAGGGCCGTATTGCGAAGGACAGTCGCTCGCGCCTTTTTCCCTACGTTTTATCTAAACTCCGGTCCGGCGCAACACTAGTAAGCTTAATAGTATAATCGCAAACTGATATCGAGGGCCGTATTGCGAAGGCCCAAGCGACTGTTGTCCCTTGCCGCGCCCTCATGCGATAACAATAGGAACATTCAGTTTGTAGACTATTGACATTTAGGTCATAGTTCACAAAGCTTGTCAATCAAAATGAACATGGCGTAGTCACCAAGCGAGTCAACACATCGAGACGCATTGGAAAAACTTTGATACTCGCACTTGAAAGACTTTCAGAGAAGAATTATAGATACCTATGTCTCTGGGAAAGATGTTTTCGTTAGTGTACTGACAGGAAGTGACAAGTCCATAGCCTATGAAGCCCGGGCTATGAAGTCGCAGGCCTGTGGGTTATACTTCCATGCTCCGATCGTTCTCGCGATACAGCTAACAACATCTAGTCTGCAATTGTCCCAGTAGTATCCTCATTGATACAATGATAGCTCTAATATAATCCCGTATATAAACGGCGAAGGCCCTTTTATTTGTGGTAATTTTGCTAAACAATAGGGAAGTGGTAACAACCTAGCGGCCGACCCAAAGGTTCACCCCCCCCCCACATCAACAACAAAAATCACATAAAAAGAAAACATCAAGGAAAAGACACAACAAACTGTCATATCATATAGCATCGTGATAAAGATTACGTAAATTGACTCCTCAATCGGTATCTGAAATAATGGGGTACAATAGCGTTAGGTATATATAGACTCAGTACTCTGTGGAGGCACTAGTTGAAGACGTGTCGGATCGGAGCACGATCTCCGTGCCGTGGTAAATATGGAGGCACTTTTCTGTTTCAGGTAGAACGTCTAACATTTGCACATTATCTGCGCCTCACTATCAAACATTTTATACATGAATATTATTACTATATAATATGCTAGCTGCAGTCGAGGGAAGGTAAAAAAAGGTGTCCAAAACATCTGTTGCTTGACTGGAGTGTCGGTCGGAGTTGGTACAATAAGTCGACTTCCGTAGCACTCTCTCGCTCCAGTACCACTGTAACAGCTAGCTGCATGCTAAACAAGGCAATAGACTAGTGAGCATGACAATGTATCAGGCGTCGAGTTTGTCAACGACGTCATTTACGAATGTTATAAAACGCGCGGTTTCAAGCTTTAACAAAGAAAGATAGGAAAGGAAAAAGTACTTGATTATGACCATCAAAATGCATTTACGAGGTCAAATTTGCGCTGCAGTTTACGTGTGTTGCACGTTGAGTAACCTTACATTGAACTGTATGCAAATTATACGATAGAGTACCGCCCCATTAAATGACGTCACATCATGAATAAGTAATAGCAAGGGAGATGCGGCAAGGGACAACAGTCGCTCGGGCCTTCGGCCCTCGACCTCGGGCCTTCGGCCCTCAATTTGCGATTAGACTAGTGTTGCGCGGGATAGGAGTTTAGATAAAACTTTGGGCAAAAAAGGCGCGAGCGACTGTCCGATAATTTTGGTTGAGAAACCACACAACAGTATGATCGATACCGTACAATGGTAAGCTTGACCTCGCGACAGGTCACGCGATTATGTAATTTGCATAGCCGACGGGCGAATTTTTTTAATACGCGATGAAGAATATAGTGCGATGAAATGATGCAGTATTCGTAAAATACGATTTAAAATTTCAGAAAAATACGGGGAAATACTTAATTATGTGATAAATATATAATTCCATGAAATCAATGTTAGTTTTACGTCATAATGCTCCTCGTATGATTCCGCGGAGTACAAATTCTCGCCTACCGGCTCGAATTTGTATTAGTCCGCGGAATCATACTCGGAGCATTATGACGTAAAACTAACATTGATTTCATGGGATTATATATAATTATATATAATTATATATATATATATATATATATATATATATATATATATATATATATATATATATATATATATATATATATATATATATACACATATAAAGCTAGGCGTACACTCACATTGCAATTGCAGCAAAGCATGAACATTCTGCAAAGTTCACTTATTTTTGTTCGTGCATGCGAACAGTTTGATTATCCGTGTTTTCTTTTTACTACTATGATTTACAGTTTGTTTACAAACCACGTCCTGTACTAAAAACACAGTTCTTCTTCTTTTTTGTATATATATGTAATATATACATTTTAGAATTGTTGCTGTATTATTGAGTGACACATACCTACTGAGTTTCTGTTTCGCACAGGTCTTTTTTAATGACAAAAAA
This sequence comes from Glandiceps talaboti, assembly GCF_964340395.1. Lineage (NCBI taxonomy): Eukaryota > Metazoa > Hemichordata > Enteropneusta > Spengelidae > Glandiceps > Glandiceps talaboti. Next base: position 4,236,718 of record NC_135560.1, on the reverse strand, counting down.
TATAGTAAAGTTGTTTAGTTGATGAAAACCAAACTTAAAAACACCGATTTCCAATCCATATAGACAACTTTAATATTTAGAATATACTGACACTATCGAAACACAATATAGTTCAGTCAATATATCCTTCGACTAATCAACCCACCAACCAACAGGCTAACAAGATATTTATTCATAGAAATGTTGGCAATGACCTACTATATGTCATCAGTTCTGGTATTTTGTTGGCTGCTATCAGCCTGTTTTCGGAACCTTCTTTTTTTAGATTGCAATAATGTATTTTTGATAGAACGTATACATTATTTTGCAGAGTGGAAGCAACAACATGGAAAGCGAAATTCAGGAATCTTTTCTACAAAAGTATACCTGGTAATTAATCAATCTTTAGATATGTTATATTTGACAGTAGCAACGGAGGAGTAGTTTGGGTTTGTGATATATCGAGGTGGACAATGACTGTAACATATAGTTGGTAAACTGTGCATGATACTACTAATTAAGGAAAGCAAACTATCGGCAAACTAATAGCACAAACAAAAACTGTTGTTCAATATAGTAGATTACACAAGTGGGTGATATCGGTGCCACTAATCAGGATATTGTAAACACTGAATGAGGTTGAATGATGGTGTATGCACTTGAGGAAAACTTGTGAGTGGAGATGCCACTCTACTGTGAGTGTAATTACATCTACATTCGTTGCTAGTTAATATCAGCTTGTCGCAAGAACAGTTGTAGTTTGTGTCTATGTTAGCTTCCAGATAGCTGAGTTGCCGTCCTCGAAATGACGAGTAATACATACTTTTAGACTATTATTTACTCTACCATTCACAATAATGAGGGCTGAAAAATCAGGATACACTGGGTTGAGAGAAATATGACAGGAATTCAAGATAAGCCTGAATTCCAAATGACCATAGTATCGTTTGACACCAAGAAGTGGAACGTATTCACTTATTATATACTGAGAGAATTCGTTCATACTAAAATCCACGAGTAATGTGTTTTTCATCTATCGATTTGGGATTACTAATTTAAACAAGAACTATTTGTATTCACAGGATTCAAGTATTCAAGGAGATTGATTTGTACGATGGTCGTGGCCTGTTTTCTTATGTATGAGGTTAGATTCATAAAATTGATGTCCTTTGCATAAATCTTTTGCTAGCCCAGAAGTTAATCTAATAGTGACAGTAAGGACCTTGGTACAATAACATGGTCTGAGATCTTTAAACAAAATTACATATTTTACTGTTTAATTGCCATGCTCAGTAGACATCGAAAAACAAAGCCAAGAGATAGACTGAATTGATGTTGAATGATTATTACATAAAGTCTTCGTCTGCAGACAGTCGTTATGCAGATTAACTTTATAAGCTGTTATAATAATTTGTGACAGCACCTATAAACCTTATCTATGAGGAAAATCTTTACGTCATGCAGAACTTTTCAAATTCAGTATTTAGTAAACCCACATTTCTACAGGGTCACTGGTGTTCATCTAATACCATGCACTTTGTGCCATTTGGAACACATACCTTAACTTTGTTTAGGCCATAAGAACAATGTCTGGACATGGTCGCCTCTTTTCGTCCAAGCTTGGTTTAGGTCCAGACAAATATTTGGGCCGAACCAAATTACCATGTCCGAATGCATTTGGTGAGGACAAAAACCTAAGTTTAGCGCCCTCACAGTTTACTCATTGGTGACAAACAGTATCATAAATTTGGAATTTTCTCTATACTTGGATTTCAGATAGACATCGTTTATCGAGTATCACTGGATATCATCTTTTTAAATCTAACTCGTATATTCAGAGATGGTGGTGAGGCTGAAGAATTCTTTGACGTCATCAATGAGACGGACACCTTTTACTACGCACAGCGATTTGTGTACACTGCAGCAGGTGAGTTGGACACCTTTTTACTACGCACAGCGATTTGTGTACACTGCAGCAGGTGAGTTGGACAGCTTTTACTACGCACAGCGATTTGTGTACACTGCAGCAGGTGAGTTGGACACCTTTTTACTACGCACAGCGATTTGTGTACACTGCAGCAGGTGAGTTGGACAGCTTTTACTACGCACAGCGATTTGTGTACACTGCAGCAGGTGAGTTGGACACCTTTTTACTACGCACAGCGATTTGTGTACACTGCAGCAGGTGAGTTGGACACCTTTTTACTACGCACAGCGATTTGTGTACACTGCAGCAGGTGAGTTGGACAGCTTTTACTACGCACAGCGATTTGTGTACACTGCAGCAGGTGAGTTGGACACCTTTTTACTACGCACAGCGATTTGTGTACACTGCAGCAGGTGAGTTGGACACCTTTTACTACGCACAGCGATTTGTGTACACTGCAGCAGATGAGTTGGACAGCTTTTACTACGCACAGCGATTTGTGTACACTGCAGCAGGTTAGTTGGACAGCTTTTACTACGCACATGCAGCGATTTGTGTACACTGCAGCAGGTGAGTTGGACACCTTTTACTACGCACATGCAGCGATTTGTGTACACTGCAGCAGGTGAGTTGGACACCTTTTACTACGCACATGCAGCGATTTGTGTACACTGCAGCAGGTGAGTTGGACACCTTTTACTACGCACAGCGATTTGTGTACACTGCAGCAGGTGAGTTGGACACCTTTTTACTACGCACAGCGATTTGTGTACACTGCAGCAGGTGAGTTGGATTGATTAGTTTTGATATCATATATGGCATGTCTTTCACGATTGGTTTACTTTGATTACATCACGATGACTTATTTTAAGTCCACTACATTTTACAAATACCATTTTACTGTCATCTATATCATATCTGTATTTATTGCCAATTTTTAGAATTAGGAATTGTAGTTGTAGATATTGTTTACAGAAATATCTTACTTCTCAAACTATTCCCTTTGTTGACTTGGTGCCAAGAAATTGAAATAATTCATGCTTAGTTAGTTATTTGCTATTCCATCTTTATTTACACAGCTACATTCGACGCATCTTCACTGGTGGCACTCATAATTCAGTATTTTTTCATTTTCCACATGATTTACACGTACAGGTACGTGCACTAATGGATGTATATATATTATTCTGTAGAACTAAATCAAATAGACAGCTAGTTATGTTATCAAACACCATTACTGAAGGAATCAGTACATTCAACTCAAAATAATCATGGAATTCGGGGGTATTTATTTGCCAATAGATTTATATCCCATAAACCCCCATAAAAGCTGTAAAAAGGAACCTGATCAATCAATCAATCAATCAATCAATCAATCAATCAATCAATCGATCGATCGATCGATCGATCGATCGATCAATCGATCGGTCGATCAGTCAGTCAGTCAGTCAGTCAGTCAGTCAGTCAGTCAGTCAGCCAGCCAGCCAGCCAGTCAGCTAGCCAACAAACCAGCCAGCCAGCCAGCCAGCCAGCCAGCCAGCCAGCCAACCAACTAACCAGTCAGCCAGCCAGCCAGCCAGTCAGCCTGTCAGCCAGCTAGCCAGCCAACCAACCAACCAACCAGCCAGCCAGCCAGCCAGCCAGCCAATTAATCAATCAGTCTATGTCAAATGATTATAAATGATATTGATTTCCTTAAAGTATTAATCTTTAAGTGTAATTAAATCAAGACATAGTATTCCGAGGTAGATGACAAATGCATTATTACATTTCTTATCTTTTAAATATTTCATCGTAATCTTAAATTAAGGTGATATTGTCTTCTCATATTACAGAACAACCATGCTCCGCCTTTATCGTGGTGATCGATCTTTCTGGCCAAAAGGAGTAGTGATAGGACCATCGTTATTGGTAGGGTGATAGTATGACGTCATCAAATTACACACGCATTTTGCATATACAATGTATTTGATTTTACTATTGTGTGTTTATCAGACGGTCTGTGTCGTCAACTCTAAATCGTGCCACCTAGTTGAATCAAACGAATCGTGACTTCCGACTTTATGTTCTTAAAATGATGGATTATACCCTGTAAGTTTAGCAAATTAAGGGACAGGTCAGTTTATTCGGCCGGGGGGTCACCCTGTTTTTGAAATTGGCAGTGGGGGGGGGTCATACTGTTTTGATTTGTGGATGGGGGGGGGGGTATTGAGTTTAGGATCGTGATGGAAGAAAATAATCATTTCCTACAATGGCATATAACCTTGTCTGAAATTTGGTACATGTAAATATTTGTTTTTGTCACTGTTTCTTATATGAATTCTTTAATATTACTTCACGCGTACGTACATTTCAAACATAACTATACATATACATATACATGTATTACCTAGCTCCCACACTATGTATTACCGAGCTACTGCACTATGTATTACCTAGCTACCACACTAGTTACACAACATGTCAAATAACGTGCATCACAAGACTTTTACAATATATATATGTTAATGAAATATGACGTCTTCAAATGGAGATGAAATACGACATGGTATTATTTGTCATACATGTACATATTTTTCTACTACGAGATATCTTATTTCTAAAAAATATTCCAAGTCATGTCGTAGTCAACATTCAACAGATAAGCGTTCTGTAACCAAGTCGATGAGAAAAAGGTTGTATTGGACTTTCATATATTGATTTTAAGGGTTCACCCTCTTTATCCAAATTCCTTCAATTGTGGTAGTGATATGGTAACACAAGGTATAAGGAGGTAAACACAAACTAGATTGGCAGATGTTGGTAGTAATTTATAACTTTTTATTTTGTTTTTGCAGATTAAAAGTTTTTCATGGTCTGGGTACCAGTTAGCTTACATTATTTGGGGTAATTTTTCAACGTTTTCGTTTGTTATTTAAACTCTTTACTGGTTGGTTTTAGTCTGAGTTTACTTGTCCGACATTCATGATGATCAAGGTTATCATCTCCTATGGAAAATTACAGTTATCATGCATTTGGAACCTTTCGACAATATTATGTTGAGCCCATAACAAGTGAACTGGCAAATACATAGCTGTTACCTTATGTAACCCAATGCAGTCATTTTATGACACTTAAACGTCACTATTACAAGATATAGCTATATCTAATCCAATGTTGTATACCAAATATATCACTTGAGAAAAACATAATCACAACATTTAATATTCGTTTAATTAAATCATGATCTTGACTTTCACATTTTGAGAGAGTTCACAAAAGCGCCCATTTGTCAAGTGCAGTCCAAGGTATTATTTTGTCTCTTTGATTCTGTCCATATCATTCTTCTGAATGGTTATAAAGTGGTTCTTTGCTGCTAATTCGTTTTGTTTCACCCTATTTGTACGTTATACAGGTTACTTCTTGACACAGCTAGTCCTGTGGGTTGTATTGTTTCTCATTGTGCATGGATTAATCTTCTCGATTATCGATGATAGAGTGGAAAGTTCCATCGCGTGGCTTATTATAAATGAATATTGGTAAGAATGCAGTCAAAAAGTCACAGTGATAAAAAAAAGCTAAGTGCTAGGGCTTATATTTTGCAAACAAATGTGAGTCTTAAACCGAGAAAATAAAATATGTAACGGCAACGTTCTACTGTTGGCAATCTATTATGTGATTTATCCATTCACCCAGATTGCACCCATACCTACCTACCTACCCATCCAACCAACCAACCAACCAACCAACCAACCAACCATGCAACAATATCAGTCAATCCAACCAACCAACTAACCATACATCCACCCCATATCCATCCATCCATCCATCCATCCATCCATCCATCCATCCAACCAACCAACCAACTAACCATACATCCATCCCATATCCCTCCATTCATTCATTCATTCATTCATTCATTCATTCATTCATTCATTCATTCATTCATTCATTCATTCATTCATTCATTCATTCATTCATCCATCCATCCATCCATCCATCCATCCATCCATCGGGTAACCTGCCTGCCTACCTTCTTAAGTTTAATAGTTGAGTTCATCGATATAATCATTGTTTGTTTGTTGATTCATATACCCAATAGTTGAATATTTTATACTACCTAGTCGGTAAACCGGTCACCTAGTTTGTCGTGGGTTCATTTATATTTATTGTCACCGTTACATTTCATTACTTGCTTTGTACGATACCTCAAAAATGGGTATTACAAAGGCGTTGTTCCAATTAGGATTAACATTTGGGAACAAAATAGATAATCCTGCATGTTAAGGCTCCACTGCACTGATGATAAGATAACACTAATGGGAGAACTGGGATTGAAACCCAGGTATATAGTTCGGGTATCAGGCTACACAATGTCATGAACTTTCGACTACCATGATACAGGTAATGTAATTATCTATTTTTCGTCTCCAGGTTCACAATTGTGGTATCTATTGTATTGTACGTTGTACAGATATTAATGGCGAAGTACGTCTTTCTTCAGGATAAAGGTGAAACACTCGCCCTAAACAACAGGTATGTATTATTAAATAACATTGACGGATTTGTCTCTTTACAGCCACATGTTGTGCTTTCGAAACTTTCAGGCATTGTAATAAGGTGTAATGTGCCATGTTATGTTTCCTACACAACAGTGAAGGTGACTGCATAATTATACAATTGGAGATTTGTCAATTTATAGATAAATGTAAAGTGATCTGTAGGCTAGGCTGGTGCAGTATACCAAACCCTGTTCTCTATGCAAGACTATAATTTGCTGCGGAAAACCGGTCACAGAACTTCGTATGGTTTCCAAATTTGATGACTAAAACAATAACAGTAACCCATACTTTCATGGACAATGTTGACAATGTGCATCATTTAAAAACTGATCGTGGACAGTCTACATTGCGGTGTTAGTTGACCTAGTCCTAGCAATCGACTTATATACACAACATCAAAGGACAAATATACAATAAACATGAAATACGTCAAAAGAAGACAAATCGAATGCACTTCTTGATAAGATACCAGACTGTATTTCATGCTTTGTCATCATTCTTCTACAGACGATTCTACCATAACTCGGTTTACACGATGTTTTTCTTCAATATCATCATTGGAGTATGGTCATGTCTACTTCGAGTCTGTTATTCTGTCTTCTTTGGCCTTCTCTATCTCGGTAGGACTGACAAATGTGTTCTTATTCAAGGATGGGAAAGCTTCGATGCAGGTACAACTTCTATCCATACAAAGAATCTCTCCAATATTATGCTGCTTAGACCAAATGGGTCACACTTGAAATACGTGACATTTTGGTGTCAGATGATACGACAAGATGTCAATGCATTGTATCACAATCAATGGATTATTTTGGTTTTATAATTCTCAACAAACTTGTCGCTCAATCTACTATTTATGGCAGTTACTGTTCTTTTTATTTAGTACTTTAGAGCAAGTGTGTATGTGAGGCAGAGGTCATTTGTTTGTTTTTGATTGGCTCAAGAGTTGTCTTCACTGAAGTAGCAATTAATGTAAGAGGGTCATTGTTGTGTTTCCCCCAGATCTGCAGACTGCATGGGCTTGACAAATTAAACACACAAAAAAGACCGACTTGGAAGTATTTAAGTGTGCGCGCGCTGAGCAGAAAATTTTTTTTGCCATATATTTCGCTTCAATTTGAGCCAATCAGGGGATGCTTTGGATATGTCTATTCATTCTTAACCAATCACTGAATATTATGAATATTTCAATTCATTCTGAACCAATCACTGGATAATATGTATATTTCAATTCATTCTGAACCAATCACTGGATAATATATATATTTCAATTCATTCTGAACCAATCACTGTGGATTATGTATACTTTAATTCATTCTGAACCAATCACTGAATACTATGTATATTTCGATACATTCTGGACCAATCATCTACGTATACTGCCACGTACATGTCGATACATTCAGTATCTTCTCATTCTGTATATCTGATCGTTATAGGTTACAAATCATACCTTGGTTTCATGCAAGTAGAAGAACAACATACCCATCCTGCTTTGGTTGTATTTTGCGATATTTTGTTGACGAAACAGCGGAATCAAAAGAAGTCGAAGAAAATTGAAGACGAAACAGTGGCCATGTCTGTTGTATCGTCATCATCATCAGATCCGACCAATGAAAAAGTCGCGATTGTCGTAGAAAAGGGTAGGGCCTCTCAATATAATTTGTGTACGGAGTCAGTAGCCAAATTGATTATATTGGATTTTTAATTGATAAAACTACTTTCTATAACATATGAAATAATAAATTGGAAAACATTCAAAAGTATGTAAACTATTTTGTTATTGTATGTAATAACAATAACTTCTTGCAATTTATTGAATCACAAAACATTGGCTTTGTCGATGTTGTTTCACATGTCAAGTAGGAAAGTTGTTTATAAATAGAAAATAAAAAATAAATAAATACCCCTTTGTCATCCATATCAAGGTCACTGTTAATGGTTCAGGTTTATTTAAGTGTATGATTGTTTATTGATAAAACTGAATGACATTATATTGTTGATAATCCGAATGATTGGCAAATATATGCTACAAAATACTATAAATTGACTGATCATACCGCCACCTAGAGGTCGGCTGTAACTATGAAATTTGTCATTCTGATGAATGTTGTCCAGATCGAAAACTCAATGCTATTTCATACTAACAAGTATAAACTTCTTTTGTGTTATAACCTTTGTACTAGTAATTAAATATCCTGTTACTAAGATCTCAACATTTTGAATTTATTACAGATTCAGAATTAGAAACAGTGAAATCGGATTATGGTACGGATATACTAACAGGGAGTGTAGTCACTGGAATGTCTGACAACAGTGTGGATGGTATGGATGTAAATGGGAGTATAGTCACTGTAAAGTCTGACGTTAATGCGGATGAAACTAAAAGTAACTTCTCAATAAGTTCTGATGAGAGCACTATTGAAACTGAAAATACAGTCACTGTAAGATGTAATGACGGCATAGTTGAAAATGAGAGTAAAGTCCCGATACCTTCTGATGATGAAACAGCTGCACCAACAAGTACAATGAAGGCTGGTGGTGACGATACCGTTGAAATTGTGAGACACTCACGATATCGAACAAAATGGTTTGTGGTGTATACCCTCATCAATAACCCCTCACTTTTCATTCTACGTAAGAAGGGTTTGCCAACAGAAACAAAGGACCAAGCGAGAAGAAGACAATTTGTAAGTATATTCACAATCGGGGGGGGGGGGGGACGGACGACGACATCTATCTATTTCATATACTTGTAACGTATGACAGAAATGATGAAACTTCTTTGCCATAATTGTTGACGCTTACCTTACTTCAATTGGTATTATTTGACTAATGACAAAAATTCATTGTAAAAAACTAGATTCTTTTACTTTGGGGTGTTTTTTTTAGCCATTTTAGTTTTCATTCTACAAACATGATTTTAATTTTAATGGATCGGTTTTCTATCAAGAAATAGAAGATTTTTTGCTGTAGTAAATGCATGTCACTAAAACAAAGTAAAGTGTCAACAGAAGAACTTTTTTCGTTCTCTCACTACATACCGGCTTTGTATTTATGACACTACATACTGGCTTTGTATTCATAGTACTACATACTACTACATACTGGCTTTGTATTCTTGGCACTACATACTACTACATACTGACTTTGTATTCATAGCACTACATACTACTACATACTGGCTATGTATTCATAGCACTACATACTACTACATACTGACTTTGTATTCATAGCACTACATACTACTACATACTGGCTTTATATTCATAGCACTACATACTACTACACACTGGCTTTGTATTCATGGCACTACATACTAATTACACTGAAATTGTATGGGTCAATTTAGTTAGAAAGGGGGTTGGGGTGGGTGGGTCTGACTCCTAACTAAAAGAATTTAGTTTTTATCCTACATTGAACTATTGATCTCACACCTTATTAGTTGCATACATCCAACACACATTTATTCATTAATCACTTTTACTTTTTTTCCAGCTAAATTTAATGACAGATGCAGCTGATAGTATAGCAACCACTGCATTAGCCATTGCTGCTGAGTGACGTTTGTTCTATGAAGAATTCGTCAGGATTACATTACCTTAACACTGCGATGTTTTGTTTTGAAGAAAGATGGCATCTAAGTGTAAAGTATTTGTGAGTGGAAAACCTTTCCACAATTTTCCTTTCCAGTTTTAAACCCTACAATATTAGGACAGGCTAGAAGTACTGAAAAAATCAAAGTGTACCCTATATAGTACTTGTGAAGTTAGCATAAATGCACAGCTAGAAATCCACAGGTATATAACAAGACATGCCTGTAACAGGCCCTGTGTACATCCTGTAACAGAGAACTTGAAACAAGTGCTTGTACAGGGTCTGTAAATTTGGTAAGATTTCATAACTGTATTCACAGATCTGTAACATGTCTGTTGGTACACACATGTATATCCTGTGTGTAATTTCTGACTGTGTATATACATTGCTGTGATCACATGACTGAAACAGGGATGTACCCAGAGATGTGTATCCAGAGATGTACATTGTATGCACAAGTTTTATTATCATCATTTGAATGTGTACACACTATTTTAATACTTTTCTTGATGTTCAATTATTTCTGTACAATTATGTTATACTGGTGACTGTGTTGATAAAACATACCTACACAAAGTATTTAAACTTGCACTACATATCGTGAAGTTTTAATTCATTCTGATATTCAAAAATACATTTTACACATCACATGTTTAAGGCTGAGAATTAAAGTTGGGTTAAAAAATTAGCTTACTTCCAAAAATATTTTATATTTCAAGAATTTAAGCCGTACAGTTAGAAAATGCATAGTTGTAGATCATATGTTCTTCAAACGCACAATTTCCTTTTAAAGTCCAAGTTATTTATCTCAGACTCTCCATTCTTTATATTCCTTCATACATTTATAGAATTAGACTGCCAAATTTTTACAGTGTTAATTGTCCTTTCAGCAGAATAACAGCATTCCCAGCGATATCAACACGACCATTGTCTTTCACATCAACCCACAAGTCACCTCCACGTTTTGAAGCTTGGCGAGCTGTGGAGGAGAACAAAATCCAATTAATCTCAGAAAGCTGGTGAATGCACACTTTAATAAACATTTTGTAAACTTTATTGTATATATTGATGTCACCTGTGGAAATTAAACAGAAAATATTCAAATAAAAGGATTTAAGTCAACCACATTGGGAACCAAGATGTTGTTCTTTTACATCAAAGCCATAAAATATTCAACATTATTTGTATTTCAGCTTACACATGGTAATATGGGTCTAGACACTTGTATGATAGTTTTTGAGGTATGAGTGATTTATACAACAAATATGGCTGCCATTCAGTCTAATTTGAATATGTTGTCAACTTGTGAAACAAAGTGATGTGCATGTGGCTTCTACATGTATGGTAAATGTGTGTCACCATTGCGTTGGGTTTGACTGTGTATATGTACAGACAGATACACACGCATAGACTGTGTATGTACAGACAGATACACACACATGGACTTTGTATGTACAGACAGATACAAACACATGGACTGTGTATGTACAGACACACATGGACTGTGTATGTACAGACACACATGGACTGTGTATGTATGTGCAGACAGATACACACACATGGACTTTGTATGTACAGATAGATACACATGTATAGACTGTGTATGTACAGACACACATGGACTGTGTATATACAGACAGATACACACGCATGGACTATGTATGTACAGACAGATACATGTACACCACCCAAGCTGTATCATTCAAGAACAGAAGTTTGTTGTTTCTATAGTAATCTTATGGTGACATTGTTTAAAATGAAAAGTTTTTCTCCTACCATACAGGCTTGTCTTCTTCAACTCTTTTGACCAATAACTTGCCAACACTGCATGGGCTGAACCTGATGGTATTAAACAAATTAAACCAAAATTAGTTGAGGAATAACAATAGATTTATGTCAACAGTACTAGAACAATTTATTCACTCTGAAAATAATTATATTCACTCTCAATATAGCCCCAGTAGCCGTAACTGAAAGTATCTCTTTCCTAATTTTGTTATATTCTTCACCTTTTAACTGTTTTCTTTGTTGATGCCTAGTGGTCAAACCCGATCAACATTCTTTCATGTTTATTTACACATGGACATCAAGCTAGTGTATACAAGACTATCAGTGACCATCAGAAAGGTCATTTTGCTAATTGGAAGGATTTATCCATTCCCTTGTGATGACACAGAGTAGGGAAAAAGCTAAAATTTACAGCTACAAGGGGTTTAATATCTATTATCTAAATTTCTACAATGTTGTAATTTTATCTTGAAGTTCATATTTTTCCAGGAATTAATTGATTCACCTCGTCATGCACCATGCATAATTGGATTGCATTTATGTGTGAAACATTTTATAAACCGAGCCTCTTGCATCATACAACTAAATTCATTGTGTGTTTTTTTTACCTTGAAATTGTTTGACTCTAGAAGAAATCATAATTCATATCATAATTATGTCATTTACTACTATTTTAAAAGAAGCTTCGAAATTCTGATTTAAATGATTTAATACAAGTGTTGATGTTAGATTGAATCATAGACCCAGTTCTATTTTTGGGTCTGTGATTGTAAGAAATTTCAAATTCAATTCCATACACATAATTGTGCATGTAACTCATTACAGTCAAACATTTCTGAAAAAATAAGTCTGAACACTCTGAATTTCAACAACAAATTGAGAAGTGAAAAACTTATGAAATTTATGATAGTCATGATGCTTCCACACTCCCACTCAAAACTGAGCCTAATCATGGGGTATTCTGACATGTAGCATTTATCATAGATAGCAATAATATCGTCCATGCATAAAAGACTGCTGACAGTCCATCTGCCTGGCATGATAGTGGAAGATGTTTAATAGTAATTGGGGGTTAGTAATTGGATGCAATTACATTATGTTTATATACAATATATTTGTATCTACTTTTAGAATGATGACCAAGTAACAGTAACGCATGCATACACTTGGGGCTTGTATGAATTAACTAGTAAATGAGCTGCACGAATTGAGTACATTTTGTAAATCAGTTTCAAAGTTTGTCCGGTGTGCTGAGTGATTGGTCTTTAACCAATGAGGACTCACCATAAAAGGGGATTGGACTAAAGTATATGACCTGGTCAACATTGTCAATGTAATTAATTAATGTAAACAGAAAATTTAGCAAAGCATGTGTGACTGTAAGAATGTCTAATCTGGCCAGAGCCACCAATTGTTGCACAAAATAACACTAAAACTGTGTAAACTATCGTTTAAAGTAATGCCACCATCTTGTCATAAAATGGAACCTAACTATAACTGTTATAATTATAATATGGAATTCTGTCAGTTTTCATGTGTTGGTGCATAGACCTTGGGTGGAGGGTCTATGGGTGGAGGGTCTATGGTTGGTGAATTTAATATAACTAATGCTACCTGTAATATATGATATGACCAAAATATATAACTACAAAAAATATATTTTGTTGTAATTTTCTGTGTTGCATTATGGTTTTAAAACCAATACCTGTTACTGGGTCCTCTGGCAATCCACACCAAGGACTGAAAACACGCGATAAACAATCATAACTTGGTTGGTTTGTGCTTTCACTACTCCCCTTAAGTGTAAGGATCACATCAGCAAAGTATTGTTCTTCCCGGTCCAAGTCATACATAGTATCTGTGTTTGGGCAGTGTGATTCTAAAACTTCTCTAGAATTAATGAATAAAGTGAACTCAGTGGGAACATCATCATCATTACAAATTGATCTACATCATGATCAGTTAACCTACCAATCATGGTATATTTTGCTTGTGTAACAATTATTTTTTAGTACATTCCAATTGTGAATCTGCTCTGAAGTAGAATTATTACTGAATTTTCTGTTACTGATTGTCCAAAATTGACCTTCCCATTTCCCCAGGGCCTTACTTTTACACATATCAGACACAGTGTATGTGCTATATATAAGATTCTTACTCATAATGCACTTTTGTAGACATTATAAAGTAGCCCTTGATCTATCCAACAATCTAAGCATTTGTTTGTCCACTGCTCATAAATCATTGAAATGTTCGGTGACCTAGCTAGTTTCTTAAAATTTGCATAATTATGCACTCCATTGTATTGAAATATTGCGTGCTTGTCTCATATTTCAGTCATATGTGTGCAAACGTATACAGCATATTAATACATGTCAAGACCATGGACTAGATTAGTTTCAAGAGAACTATGTGGTCCCACCAGAATATTTTCTTATTAATGATATTTTCTTTTTGTATTGTTATTATCTTGTGTTTCTGTTGAATTCAATTCAATATTATTTCATATACTGAAAGTGTGGCATCAATTTTAGGGCTGTTGGTAAGACTAAATGGATAATGACTTGCAAAGACAATCAGCTAAATTTAAATTGTCTTTATTTCTCTACATTTTACTGATTATTTTTAGTAATTCTTCATTGTAAACTGAATTAAGACCTACATACTCTATATCCTACAAGTTACAATTTATCTACAAATAACATGACATACAACAGGCAATTTTAAGTTTCATTTTAAAATTTCTTAACTAAAAGGGAATTCGAACAATTACATGTAATGGCAAAGTTGATTTTATTTTAGCTGCATTTCTCTATGCTTATGGAACTGAAAAATGTCATTTCACAAACCCTATGTGAGTCATATGATCTCTCTAGAATTGAGGCTTAAATTTGGCATGTCTGGCTTTAAAGACACCCTCTGTACATGGCAGCATGTACATAGCATATCATTTAGCTCTTGTTCACAACATTTAGATTATCCAACAATTCATAAATTCAGAGCAGAATTACCAATTGGAAATACAAACTACAAACAGACAAACCTGTTACAGGATCCTCAGTGATACCATTCCATGGACTAAAGAATCGTGACATGAAGTCATAAACCTCTCCCGAGTCATCAACTCCATTATTTTCCTGACTACCTTTGACTGCGGCAATCATATATAGGACATGTTTTCCATCCACATCACATGTATGCATGGCTTTGAAATCAGGCTTGAAAGATTCAAAGTCAGATCTGTAATTTTCCAAATATTAATATCCTAGATGGAGTTGCACACAGAGGTGGTGAGAATCATAGTACTAATAACGAGGCTATTAATTCTTTCTTTTAAGCTCCTTCATTTGAACTGTCAATTTACACTTATCTATATTTATCCTGTATAGCTACATTTGAAGAAAATTTGAAGTGTTTAATAATCACCTATAAATCATATCATTCAGTGTTTTCAATGAATGATGAATCAAATCTATGGTCTATATGGATTGAATGAATGATGAATCAAATCTATGGTTTAGTGAACTACTTGGTTTGAATGAATGATGAATCAAATCTATGGTCTACATGGTTTGAATGAATGATAAATCAAATCTATGGTCTAGTGAACTACATGGTTTGAATGAATGATGAATCAAATCTATCTAAAATGTAAATACAGATTTAGACATGACATTAATCTGTACAAGAAATTATGGTTTCCTTTTAGAAAGAAAACCAGTACACAAAGGGAAGACATTAAGGCAGATCCATACATACACCACAGCTATTTAATATAACTTTAGCCTCCATATAATATTCAAATTATTAGACTTTTTTGAAAATTTACTCTTCTCTTGCTAATTTTGATCTGATATCATATTTTGATATGACTGACCAAATCATAAATCTAATTTAACTGAGAATTAGCCTGTCAAGAGGGCACTTTGATTTGTCCTCCATACTAGAAACATGACATATTTGTAATTAACTTAGGGAGTTATTTGTATGTAGTTTCAGTGTGAAGATTGCATATTATGATAAGGCTTGGGTGTTGAGGTTAGAGCAAGTGCTATAGGCTTAAGGTCTTAGGCTCCATAACAGAATAAAAGCACCTTGATTGCCCATTAAACTACAGGTACCCAACAATTTGCATCAGGAATATGATCAAGCATAACAATTAAATTGCATTGTATCTGACAGTCAAGAGACTAATGTTTGATTTGACTGATAATTTGTCATGAAACAAGTCATATCTTGAGGGGAAAAAACATATTTAAGGGAATTAATAATTCAGAATTTCAGAGCAGAATTCCTTATTAGAATTACTAAATAAATAAGATATTACAAACAAACAAACAACATGTACCACAAACAGGATCCCCAGGTACACCATTCTATGGACTAAAGAATCGTAACAAGAAGTCATAAACTTCTCCTGAGTCATTAATTCCATCATTTTCCTTGCTACCTTTGACTAAAACGATCAAATAATGGACAAGTTTTCCATCTGGATCAGAGTTATGCATGACTTTGATATCAGGCTCAAAAGACTGTAGGTCAGATCTGTTAATATCATAGATAAGTCATGCATCAGTGTCATGATACGAAATGCATCAGTGGTATAACATGATATGCATAAACGACGTTGACAGTTTACATGGTAGAAATATAATCAATACTAAGATGGAGTAATATGCATGTATATGTAGATGTTTGTACAGACAGTGTATTTTATTTTGAACAGAAAGAATATCAATTTTTGACATGAAAGATATGATTTGACATGTAGCTGGATACTTGATATCATGTATTCATGACATACTGTATATGTCATGAAATGTGCTAACATTTGCCAAAATGTAAAATGCTTGATGTGGTATATTCAATTACAAATTTAACAATGATGTACAATGTTTGACATTACAAGATGTACAACTGTTTGATATTATGAAATGTACAACTGTTTGACATTATGAAATGTACAAATGTTTGATATGATGTACAAATGTCTGACATTATGAAATGTACAAATGTTTGACATTATGAAATGTACAAATGTTTGATATGATGTACAAATATGTCTGACATTATGAAATGTACAAATGTTTGACATTATGAAATGTACACGTTTGACATTTTATACTGTGTTTGACTGAGATATGTTCAACATGTACCAGTTATTAACACTACTTGTATCTCAATGTTCCATGTATAAATTAAATTAAATCACATTTGACATGAAGTACATGTATATCAATGCTTCACATGATAGTTCTCGTTCTCACCTTAATTTGATAACTTAACTTACCTTTTGATGGAATCATCTAATCTGATAATGAACGTTTTAGTTTCTTTTGAATACTGCAAATCTTGAACTGGCAGATCACCAACAGTAGCCTGTCAACAGTCACATGATAGTCACATGACATGATAGTACATGACATGATAGTCACATGTTGTACAATAAGTTTTCATTGGTTTATCAATAGTCACATGCTATAGATAAACCAATGAAATTTATTGTACAACAGAAATACTCAACAGTCACTGAACATGTAAACATTGTTGCTACGCATAACTAACTACTTTACATCTTTTTTTAAATAACTATACAGCTGGCCAAAATGGATATTTTGAACAGATATACAAATTAACCATATTGTCTTTAGGTGTTACATGATTAACTATGGGATATGTTGATACATTCTTATATCACCGTTATAACTCAATTAGAAGTTTATTCAGTAAACTTTAATATGACATTAATAACAACAAATTTTACCTAAACACCTACTCATGCTAATACACGACTTGTATTCCCTATGTACTGGTTTTGCTTTGAATAGACTGAGCCAATTATGCTTGCAATAGTTGACTATAAAAACTGGATGGTTGTGGAGACTGTGTAGAAATAGGTGATATATGCAATGAAGTCTATTGTATCAATGGAGTTTTAACACTTGGATGGTTAGTGTTGTAATTAATTAATTAACAATTCCTTGTCATTCTATAAAGTTTTAATAAATTTGGCATTTACTTAGTGATAACAGGAGTTGAAGTTGGGGAAATAATATCACTAATTAAATGTCAATAGTTTCCAAATATTCTGAGTTTTGTATGAAACACACAGTTTTCACTGTAATTTGCAAAACAGAATTAGTGATGGAATGTTAAAGTGGCTCAATTATCTGTGATATGTTCAATTGTTTTATGGAAAATAGACTAAATTTATCATTTTACTACTCAAAATATTTGCTATGTCAATCTCATTACCTTGATCATCTGTGCAAATGGTTCCACACTTCCATCCTGCGGAGAGAAAATATAAATTGATATTCTGTGAAAGTAATAATTCCTTGTCATTATAATTTTAAATCTTTAGAACTGGAAAGGTTCAGGACAACATTCTGATTGTATTTGTTCCTTCCCCTATCACAAACAATATTACTTATAATAGTTTTTACATTCTTTGTTCTTGTCTTGTTTTGATGAACTTACGCAAGTTTGTAGTCTGTGTTTGCCATATTAATTGTTTTGAGAAAAGCTGAATTACACAGTCAGTTCTCATCTCATACTAATTCTATGGATCATAATTGGGCTGTAGACAAGATGATTTTTCTCATGTGAAACGTGTCTTTCTGTTTCTAGGGAATTCAGTCTAAGTCATCTTCTAATAGATGATAAAGTTACAAATTGATGTAAAATTAAACACACCTGTTTATCAGTACCATAGAGTGGAAAGTCCAGACAGATACGGTCTCCCTGACGACAAGCAAACACATCTCCCCTCATCTTGGTTTGGAATGTAATCTTTTCTGATTGATTCCCTGGAATGGAAATGGAATGTCATTCTATAATTGATAACAAACAGAATAAATGTTTAATTGTAAATGGGGGGGGGGGGGGTCATGGTGGTGAGGGGGTGGGGAAGTGGGGTAGGGAGATTTCATGACTTCTACTGTAGATATTGATTACTTTTAATCATACACAATATAAACACATATGGGTGAACTTTAGATCAAAAGTATCCCATAATATAATTGTTTTACATAGATTTGTTTGTCATTGCTATCCAACCTTCTGTTTCTATCATCAAGTCTGGTTATTCTATCCAAGGAATAAAGAGTTTGTACAAGAGTCTCGATTACTCAATATTTGAAAGAATTTGGCCAGTTTGTCTAACAATTGTGTAATGACATTACTTTTGCAGGGAAATGCTCTCTTTCACTTATTTAATAACAATGACATATATTTAGTAAATGAAATCTAGTTTGTCTCAATAAAACTCAACTGAAAGGTTCCCAAAAAATTCTGATTAGCTTGTACCCTGTTACCAGAACAAATATTTGGTCAGCAAATTTTGATACAAACAAAATTCAATTCAAAAGGTTTCAAAACAATTCTCAAAAGATTTGGCACTGTTAACTGAGCAATCGTATATGGTCTGTAAATTCAAGATATTTATCTATGGCTTGGTTCTCTAAAATTTCATATGGGCTAAAAACCACTGAACAATTGTGACAAAGTACTCAATGAGGGCAATATAGATATACATTCCTCATAGCTATTTTTCAGACTTTTAAGTTTAATTTCATGACCAGATGCAACCACAGATCAGTACATATACATTCTCAATTTAAATAATGAAATGAATTCTCAATTTGTGCAAAAATCTAGAAACCCTTTATGGTACATATGGAATTATTCCAATGTTGTTGCTGTTATAATCAATATTATCTTTAATGTTTGAAATGCTGAATCCTGTCTGTTGTAGAGAGGTATTAAAACTTGTTTGTAATTTCTCCTCTCACCTACTACATGGAAGAGCACTGCTGCGGAAGCCACTGTAGCATGTCCACAAAGAGGAACTTCATTCGTTGGTGTGAACCATCTCAATTCAAACTTGGACGCTGAAAGATGTCAACATGAAATCTGAATCAGTACCTTATAAAAATAGCATGCTACAGTGTTCTTATCATTAGCATGTACTCAATCAAACAAGTATGTTTCCCTATCAATGTAGTGTGCTGCAGTGTTCTTATCATTAGCATGTACTCAATCAAACAAGTATGTTTCCCTATCAATGTAGTGCGTGCTGCAGTGTTCTTATCATTAGCATGTACTCAATCAAACAAGTATGTTTCCCCATCAATGTAGCGTGCTGCAGTGTTCTTATCATTAGCATGTACTCAATCAAACAAGTATGTTTCCCTATCAATGTAGTGCGTGCTGCAGGGTTCTTATCATTAGCATGTACTCAATCAAACAAGTATGTTTCCCTATCAATGTAGTGTGCTGCAGTGTTCTTATCATTAGCATGTACTCAATCAAACAAGTATGTTTCCCTATCAATGTAGTGTGCTGCAGTGTTCTTATCATTAGCATGTTCTCTTACTTAGTGTGCTTCCCTATCAATATGTTGCCGAAACGTAGACATGAATAACCCAGCTGTATCATTGGGATATTGTAGAGGTTGCAATGTGAATGCTTTAATCCTATGTGCTAAAAGGTTGCAATGGATTGTACATGTGTATGCTTCCCACGGAGTTGAGGAAGTATAAAGGGCTGTTGTGCCACTATAGATTTGTGCCAGGGGTAATAATTGTAAATGCTTTGAGCACAAAGTGGGAAAATGCTATATACAACTTTACTATTATCATTATTATTATTATTAATAAAAATAATTTGGTTGTGTAAGGACATGCTATATTTATTGAAGTTCCAACCTTATGAACCACGTGTTTAATGTGAAAACAATTTTAGTTATTTATCATGTCAAAGGTTGCACAGATATTGAGGGACTTTGACTTCCATAAATATAGTTCTTGAGGTGCGTTCTACACCAAATTGGTCGACAACCCTGTTCACAACTTCCATACTTTCTGTTGGCCACACCTTACCACTAATAACACTTTACAGAGTTTCATTGCTAAATACAAGCTTTGCAACTTAAAAACTTTTTATATTGTTGTTTAATACCACTGAGTAAACTTTAAACTATACAGTCATAAAAGTTTAGAATCTATGTTCATTCCTCAATGTCATTTTTGCTGACTAGATTTAAGTGTTGCAAGGGTACTCCTGATAACACATTTTAACTCCAACCGTTGCAGGTTCTTCATACATGGTTTGAAGAACTTCAATTTTGTTGTTAGAATAATTGCAAGTACATACTAAATCTCACCATTTAGGCATGTGTCTCCTTCATTGAGTGTTCTTATATATGCTGTCTCTGACAGGTT
Organism: Glandiceps talaboti; assembly: GCF_964340395.1. Lineage (NCBI taxonomy): Eukaryota > Metazoa > Hemichordata > Enteropneusta > Spengelidae > Glandiceps > Glandiceps talaboti. The sequence goes on along the minus strand of NC_135560.1, from coordinate 4,215,662 downwards.
CATCTCAGCTGCAATCTTCTGTTTTAAATCATCACTTAAATCCTGTGTGATTTCAAAATACAGTATTATGGTTAAAAGCTCTTAACTTTAAAACCATACTGCCTTAAGTTTCCAAGTTCAATTTCACATAACAACCTTTCATGTTGTTCTTAGTGTACATTCTTGTATCACAGATTCAGAGAATGTAAAAATATATTTTCTCCCATCCGACAAATGTTACAAATACATGTACTTGTCTGTTTTACTGAAGTGATAACTTTAAGTGCTAATGCATGCATAACTGTCAGGTGAAAGTACATGTATCATAGATCAAAATACAGCCCCCCCCCCCCCCACACACACACATAAAAAGGTCATATTGGTTATGATATGAAAATTATAAAAGACCTGAAAGACCATCATATACATTACTGCATTTGAGTCAATAATTGGTCAAATTCAGATTCTGAAAGTGCAGCGAGCATGTTATGTTACTGATTGATCAACTGATCAGTCAATCAAGTACATGCTTGCTGCACCCTGTGCTTAAACAATCAAACATTGGAAGGTGCCCCTTTAAATGAATGAAATTCTAATTCATAGCTTTAACAATGAAAATTGGATTGCTTATTCATTGACATGAAAACTGAATCCTGTCACAACACTGCTGATGTTCATTCCTGACTCAACATGTTACCCAAAATTAAAATACGCTATTGGATGAATTCCATACAAATTATCTTATTGTCCCTTGCAGACAATGTCTCCATGAGGTGTGTTCACAAATGAGAGTGGCATATAGATAGGGGCTGATAGCTGGAAAAACAGCCACATAGCTACACTCTACAATGGTTTGCCAGATTCTTTTTTCAGTAATTAATGGGTTTTTTTATTACAATTTCTTTGCAACCAGTTCATTTCCATCTTGAAGCAACATCAATTGTGTTTTCTGACCATATATAGTGAGTCCAACAGGTGGACCTAATGTTAACAGTCCTTCCTACATGCACTGAGTGAATGTGTATGTGAAAGGGTGATTCGAAAGACCTGTGTAAAAGTTATTAGTCTATTTTAAAACCAATAGGATAACCAACATTTGAAGGAGTTAAAAAGTATAAAGCAAGAACGAGGAAAGATTCGTTGGAAATTGTAAATTTAATGCTGATATACGGGCAATGCGGCAGGCAATTGTACCTTTCCCCTATGGTTTATTGTTGTAAAACTCTATCCAAATTTGAACACAGTAGGACAAGCACAACTAGTATCTATTAAAGTTTCATGATCTGGCCACTCAAGTGTGCTTCAGGTATCAGTATTCTATGACTCTATGTTAGTTAGGTGAGTTTTGAGTGCATAGTCTGATTCCCCTTTAAAACCCTACATTCTTTTTGGGCACTTATTCGTATCATCACGTGATATTGGACATTAGTATTATAGAGCATTAGCATTATAGAGGTCATGGGTTATTGAATATATTAACATATATATATGCATACATGGTCCAACCCACGGCCATATATCATATCAATGGAATGTGAAGTCTGAAAATGACATAATAGCTAGACGTTCGGGCAAGACCTCACTGCGAACTCTGTTCGCTTATCGTATCGGAAGAAAGCCCGAACGTCCAGCAGCAAGACTACTGGACTACCGCTATGGCATGGTGGCGTTACATATACCTTTGTGTTTCGTTTCGGAGGCTTTATAGAAGGATAAAGTGATCATCACCATGCTTATTTTAGCGTTTATTGTGGCTGCTTAACGTCGTGGCTGCTTAACGTCGACAATCGTCCGTCGCCCCCCCCCCCCCCACACACACACATGCGTGAATAGTCAGAATACTTACCCCATTTTCTAGCAGGCATACAGCAGCTGGGTTTCCAGAGAAGGGTTTGCTTGTGAAAGCGTCTACTGTATACAGAGGAAGGACTTTAGAGGCCATGGCTAGTGGAGTGATTGTACCTGGATTGTACAGTACGAATGGAGAGCTGTGTGCGTTCTCGATCTCAAATGCAAATATACATGTAGATCAGGTGTTAAATCACGTGACTAGATGTCCCTTGTCACTCCAGGCAGGGGTGCGTTCGATCCTATCCGTCCCCGGGGCCGAGCCTCAGAGACCAGGGTAACTGACGTCACTTTGGCACCTCGGGTCGTGTGAAAATCGAACGTATTTTATTGCACTTGGGGTATCCCTTGGAGCCTATAATTAAATCCGTGATTCACTTCACGATAAATAATTTGGTCCGTCTTTCCAAAATATTTAGACAATTTGAAGCGAAAAATTATTTCCTCACTAAATGTGGAAAGATATCCTCTAAATACGGTATAATTCTTACGGAATTGATAACAATAACCAATCACATATCGTCCCCATCTTGCGTCAAGTCAGGTCAGGTCAATCCCCAAGCTGCCCCTGCTCCATGCATGAGGAGGGTCGACCCGGCGGGGGATCGACTTGGGGCACCCCGAGTGTGACGTCTGTAGTTAATCGAACGCAACTCAGGGGTGCGTTCGATTATCCGTCCCCGGGGCCGGGGGGAGCCTCAGACCAGGGTAACTGACGTCACTTGGGCACCTCGCGTTGTGTGAAAATCGAACGTATTTTTAATTTGGGTAGCCTATAATTAAACTGATATGATCCGTGATTCACTTCACGATAAATAATTCCTCAAAATATTTAGACAATTTGAAGTGAAAAATTATTTCCTCACTAAATGTGGAAAGATATCCTCAAAATACGGTATAATTCTTACGGAATTGATAAACAATAACCAATCACATGTCGTCCCCATGTTGGGTCAAGTCAGGTCAGGTCAATCCCCTAGCTGCCCCTGCTCCACGAGGAGGGTCGACTTGGGGCGCATAATCGAACGCACCCATGATTGCATCATGATCAGACCACGCGTACCATTCTGTCACACATAACAATGTGAAATTATTTCCACTGCGACAAAATTTCCGGTCATTACTTTGACTCAAAGGCAACCATGCCATGTGATCCGGAACACCAATCAGTCAGACAGGCTTTTGAGCTAAATATTCGGCTCGAGAGCCATATGTGTAAATGCTTTTACCCTTTAGGGAGTGTCCAGATTTTACTTCAGGGGGGGGGGGTTGCATAAATTTTTCCCAGGAAAAATTAGGGGGGGGGGCTAAACAAAAAATGCACAATTTTCTAGGGGGGGGGGAACACGATTACTTAATGCAGCATAAATTGATCTACAATTCTGCCACTTCTCAAAGTAACTTGTCCGTGAGGATATGCAAAACTTGTTTCATCACGATCAGTGTTATCATCAGTACATGAATTTTCTGACCTATCAACAGTATCACAATAGTCTCCATCACTGCCTAGAACACTCATTACAGAAGTGTTACTTTCAGTCTCAGAGTCACAACTATCTGTTTCACTCATGCCCATGATAGTAGTTTTGGTGTTCCTATTATGTGTGTGGATATAATGTCTAATTTTTCTCTTGTTAATTTTCTGTTTTGATAATTAATACTCATCAAGATATTTATCTAACTCTTTCACTTTCATTTTTTCAAGAGTCCCGCTCAAGAACATCTTCAACCTGTCATAGTCATTATATTTCTTGTTTTCTCTTTTTTTTCTGTTACTCTTCCCAATGTTTTGATCTGATATTTTTGCCAAGTGAAATCCCCTAATACTGGAAATAGAAGTAAAACTTGTCTATCAGTCAAAGTATAACAACAAGCACAAATGTTGATAGTTAAATTATTTCAGTTTTTGACTATTCCTTCCAACAAAATGCTATTGACTAAGATCTTATACATTCGATAAGAAAGAATTGTTTCCTTCCTGATATACATACATACCCCATTTGACTCGATTTATGACGAACTTGTACTGTAAACCTTTGTTTTAAACTACGTCGGCTTGTCTTCTGCATTAACATAAACAGTGAAATCACATCATTTGGTCTCTATGTAATTGACTAAAAATGTGTCATTTTGTTTAATTACTGCCCAATACCTTTGGCGAATACGTCTGGCACCCCTACAGAGTAATGGTGTGTACAGTTTCTCACCACGCATGCTCAGTCACTTAGTTTGCATTGTCCAACTGAAGTTTACACGTCGCAGTAGTTGGCCAATAGTTTGAGCCAAATTTCTGAATTTAGTGTTCAGTTGGGACAGGTTTCCTTTTTTTATTTTGCAAATCGTTCACAACAGCCTGACTTCAGTCAGCCTCAGCCACCTTTGCAGCGGCATGGAGCAACAGTCAGACTTTCAGGATTCAGCAGTAGCCAATGTGGACGATCTAGGTGAAGTTATGACCGAACAACCAAAGACTTTCACTGAATTAGGCGCAAAGCCAAAGTCAACGCGGGCTAAGAAAGCAACCCAGGTTAAAAGACAAGGGACCAAAGACAGCAAAGTTCAGGAGCAGATCGACGAATTATCAGGTCAAGTGCAAGTATTGACCAGTCAGTTATCCGATTTCATGAACATTTCCCGCCAGAACAGTGACGTCACTGTGAAGCCAGGGCTTCAGTCACATGACACAACACCAGCTGATCAGCTACGAAGTCGCACCATGGCCGACTTGAGAAGTAACGCCAAGCTCCAAAGGTCAGTCGATCGTCTGTTGGACACAGCGACGTCATCAACCAGTTCCAGTGCAGATCATACTTCAGGAGACTCTGATGGTTCAACCACTGACTCACAGTTTAATTCTTCGATCAGGGTAACTACCCAAAAAAAGTCCACACGACAAAGAACAATATTCGACAGTTTTGAAGTACCCAAAGGTAAGAAAATCAAGAGTGGAGTCAACCGCAAAGCAACGGACAGGGTCAAGATATACATTCCGTGGCCTCAAGAGTTTACAAGGGACCCGCATCCGAACAAATGTGAAGCTCTCAAGTACGAACAGTTGACTTTACCTCAGTTAGTTGCCGGTGAACTAGAAATTATTTCAAGCATGTTATTAACCAGTAAGTCCGCCATGCATAGACTGCATCATTTGCAAGACATTGTTAATGATGTCCAATTGTACCCTTGGGATAGAATAAGGAAATATCATGCTATAATTCTGGAGTACATGGAGCAGGGCATCATTAAATGGGGTGATAGCTTTGAGCAGTTGCATGCTAGATTTGTTAGAAACCCTCCAGCAGTGGTCAGCAAGACCACTACTCGTACTAGGTTTTGTGCACCTTTTCAGAGCGGCAGATGTAGTCGTACAAGTGATCACATTGTTAACAGCAAATTAGAAAAACATGTCTGTTCAGCATGTCTTCTTTACAGGCAACAGGAAAAACCACACCCATCTACCGAGTGTCCTTTTAAGGACAAGGTAACAAGAGACCAAAAGAAGGAATGATATTTTGAGGTTGTCAGTACCACCAGTACTCCCACCTTCAGTCATATTGCTTGTGGTTCACCTGATTTGCAGCTTTCCAACAGTGTAACTAATATTTGCAGTTCTGTTCGTTTTTGTTCTGAGTCATATAACCTTTTTACCAACCGTCTTGCATTTCATAATTTCAGCAATTCTCTTTTTAACTTTTTCTACCCCGCAATGGATTTTAACTGTCCTTCCCCCATCTTGAAACACCCAACTGTGCCAATTTGGATTGCCCCTCCCGCTTATAACTGGCCCCCTTCCCCTGTCTTACACCAGCAGTGGCTGGTCGATACTCACTCGTCAGTCTTTAATTCTGGTAAACCTAATTTTTCAGGTTTGCGCATCCCAGTCCCGACATCCCTCAACTTACGAGCTTGGAAGGCTCGCTTACAGTGGTTTTCTGACACTTTCGTTTTACAGGGTTTAGAGTTTGGCTGGCCAGTTAACTACACAAGTGTTTCATTTCCCATTTCCTCAGCACGTAATCACATTTCATCACTCAGGTTTGCTCTTCATGTAGACAAATTTATCGTCAGGGAAGTGCAGTTGGGGGCCACAGCAGGGCCTTTTGTTGGCAACCCTCTTTCTCTCCCCTTAGCCACCTCCCCCTTATCCTCAGTACCAAAGAAGGATTCTTCTGATCGTCGTATTATTATGGATCTTAGCTTTCCTTCGTTCACGTCTGTCAACGCAGGCATTCCCCCGGACTCTTATCTGGGCGTACCTTTTCAACTAACCTACCCCAACATTGACTCTTTGGTTAGCATTATTACGGCCCTCGGCTCTGGTTGTCATCTTTTCAAACTTGACTTGAGAAGAGCTTACAGGCAGCTCCCAGTAGACCCACATGACTACCATTTGTTGGGTTTCTCATGGCGTAGCTGTGTTTTTGTCGACACTCGTCTCCCTTTTGGGCTTAGGTCAGCAGCTCTGGCCTGTCAGCGGACTACTAATGCTATTTCTTATATGTTTAATCAATTAGGTTTCAGTGTTGTCAATTTTTTGGACGATTTTTGTGGCGCCGAAATTCAGTCCCGCTCCCTTTTGGCTTTTAACACTTTGCGTTCTCTTCTTTTAGAATTGGGTTTAGAGGAAGCAGTAAGCAAGGCCATTGAGCCGACTACTCATCTGACCTTCATTGGAATATTCGTTGATACCATTTCCATGACATTACAGGTTACTGAGGATCGTTTACAAGAAGTGTTGACGTTGTTGTATACTTGGCTTCACAAGAAGAAAGCTACTAAACGTGAACTTCAGGTCCTCATTGGGAAATTATCATTTGTTGCGAGTTGTGTCCGTCCAGGACGCCTTTTCATTAGTCGTTTATTAGAATTACTTCGTTCAGTACATTCCCACAATTACCACATTTTCTTAAATTCTGAGTTTCGCAAAGACATCTTGTGGTGGTTAAATTTTTTGCACCATTATAACGGTATTTCCTTCATTCCAGATAAAGATTGGTCTAACCCTGATCATGTTTTCTCCACAGACGCATGTCCATCTGGTTGCGGTGGTCTGACCGAATCACAGTTTTTTCATTGCACTTTTCCACAGTTTATTGTTCACCAATCTTTACCCATTCACTGCTTGGAAATGCTTGCTATTGTGGTGGCTGTTCATTTGTGGGGTCATTCGTGGGTTAAAAAGCGTATTGTAGTGTATTGTGACAATATGGATAGTGTCCAGGTTCTAAATTCGGGTAGGAGTAGGGATTCTTTCATGTTAGCCGCAGCACGTGAATTGTGGTTTCATGCAGCTATTCATGGTTTTGAGCTGAGGGCACTGCACCGGCCCGGTTGTGAGAATCGTTTAGCCGACTGTCTTTCGCGATGGCACCTTAACACCAGCCATCAAACATGTTTTTTTTGAACTTACTCGTGATTCTCAGTTGCAGGAGGTTTTGATTGCAGAGAGCCACTTTCATTTCAGTTGTCCCTTTTGATGTTTTTTTTTTAACAGGTATTGCTGATGAACTTGGGTACCTTAGGAACGAGTTGCAGGCAACCCGTTTGGCAGCATTTCGTCCAGGAACTCGCCGTAATTTAGTCACCCAGTTTCGTGCTTACCTGTCGTTCTGTGTTTACTTTGATTTTCCACCACTTCCAGCAACAGGAGAAATTTTATCGCTGTTTGCTCAGTTTCTAGCTAGATCATTTCGGAGTTCAGCGTCTATCGCCAATTACATATCCGGTGTTAAAACTCTTCACATACTTACAGGTGCCTCAGTCTCTTCCTTTTCCGATCTGGAGGTGAAGCTCACCATCACCGGTTTGAAAAAATCATCAGTGCACTCACCTATTCAGAAGTTACCGTTTTGTATCACTATGCTAGCGGACTTGCAACAGCTCATTAACTTCAGTGATCCTTTTCATCTTGTAGTTTGGTGCGCTATCATTCTCGCATTCTTCTCCTTCCTGCGTAAGTCAAATCTTGTTCCCCCTTCCCGTGGTTCCTTTGATCCAGCTAGGCATTTACGGCGTTGCGATATCGACATTCAGGATGAATTTTTGTTGGTGGCTGCTCGCTGGTCTAAGACACTTCAGTGCCACGAAAGAGTGTTTCTCATTCCAATTTCTGCTATACCGGGTTCCTCAATCTGCCCAGTAGCAGCATTTAAGCGAATGTATTCTCGCATTCCAGCTCTTGGTAGATCCCCAGTCTTTGTGTACCCTTCAAAAGGCCAAGTTGTACCTCTAACTCAGTCTGCGTTGTCCTCTGCTTTCGGGAAGCTCATTTCCACGTCCGGTAAAAATCCCAAGCTCTACTCTTTGCATAGCCTGCGTAGAGGCGGTGCTTCCCTCGCTTACGCAGCTGGGGTACCCACTGAGTTGATCAAAATGCACGGGGACTGGCGCTCTGACGCTTATACCAACTATGTCAAAGTACCTTTGTCAGCTCGCTTAGCAGTTACTCGATGTATGGCTCAGTTTGCCTAGTTCATTGTTTCATGCTTCCTTTACAGGTGGTCTAACCTTTTTCACATATGCTGGGACTTGCTCAGTCTCTGACTTTTTTTGCCTACATGTAATTTACTTCTCAAGGATACACCAGTCCGTACCTTGTTATTGCCAGGTGGCAATATTTTGCATGAACATTTTTTCAGTTTAGTTTACGTCACAGGACATTTGTAGTACTATAACCACATTTTGCTCGTTTTTTGAGCCTTTTATTGTAAGGCTTCAGTCAAATTTCGCTGACTATTTGCCGCTAGCCTGGACCTCGTTAGTGTACTTGCCTTTTGGGGTCAGTTTATGTCACAGGATATTTGTAGTACTGTACCCACATTTTGCTCATTTTTTGAGCCTTTTTTTGTAAGGCTTCAGTCAAATTTCGCTGACTATTTGCTGCTAGCCTGGACCCCGTTAGTGTACTTACTTTTTCGGTTTAGTTTATGTCACAGGACATTTGTTGTACTATACCCACATTTTGCTCATTTTGAGCCGTTTATTGTAAGGCTTCAGTCAAATTTCGCTGACTATTTGCTGCTAGCCTGGACCTCGTTAGTGTACTTACTTTTTTGTAAGTTTGGGTGAGCTAGTTCCATTTTGGTTAGCTAGTTTCTCGAGTTCACTTTTACAGTTTTGCATGTTTGAGCTTTTACAGCCATTTCGTTTCGTCTCCTTTTCAATTTTCTACAGGCTTGCTGTTTTATTAGTTCTTGTATGGTTTTTTATTAATTTTTTTCTTTTCCTTTTATTTTTTGTCTTTGGTTCCCTTAATTTTCATTACTTTTGACATTACTTTTATCATTATTTTATTGTCACAATTTTGTATCTTAAACCTTTCTGTGCCTTTCAGGCTTGCTGTTTTATTAGTTCTTGTATGGTTTTTTATTAATTTTTTTCTTTTCCTTTTATTTTTTGTCTTTGGTTCCCTTAATTTTCATTACTTTTGACATTACTTTTATCATTATTTTATTGTCACAATTTTGTATCTTAAACCTTTCTGTGCCTAATTCTATTTTCTGTTTCTTTTTAAATTTTTGTTCCATTTTACCTCTCTGGCGGCCTCAGAATTCTTTTCTCCTGTTTGGTGGAGTACAATAAAGTACTTCCGGTATTTTGCCGCCAGAGATGTGTTGTGTGAGCTTTGTGTGTGTGTGAGGGAGTAATTGACTAAAAATGTGTCATTTTGTTTAATTACTGCCCAATACCTTTGGCGAATACGTCTGGCACCCCTGCAGAGTAATGGTGTGTACAGTTTCTCACCACGCATGCTCAGTCACTTAGTTTGCATTGTCCAACTGAAGTTTACACGTCGCAGTAGTTGGCCAATAGTTTGAGCCAAATTTCTGAATTTAGTGTTCAGTTGGGACAGGTTTCCTTTTACCCACCCACCCTCTCCCATTCCTTCATTTATTTAATATGTTTGTATTTTTTTTACTTATTTAGTTATTTATTCGGTGCTAGCTTCCAGGCACACTAACTGTAACATGCCTGAAATAATACAAAATTGAAAGCTTAGTAGATCTACTTTTGAGTGTTTGGCACCATGGTTCTTATAAACACTCATTTAGACTACTGAATCTGTATATTCTTTTCAACGATAATAGTGTGTACATACAACTATATTTTATGTTTATTGATGGCCGAATTTGGGAAATTTCAAAACTCTTCCCAATCACAAAATGATGTACGCTACTGTAGACATCATACCGTGGACGAATGGAACCCGTTACAAAAAGGGAAAGTAAACAAATGAAGTGGATTAATACACTTGGCACAGCATGCTGGAACAGCAGAGACCTGTATTGCATCATGGTTTGATGTGAAAAGTTTTATGGCCTCTTTATGTAATACCATGGGAACTGGACATTTGTTTGTAACCGTGAACTACTATGTACGGTGGCCATAAAACTATTCTTATCAAATGATGGAGTGCAATACAAGCTTAAATCTCTGCTGTTCCAATCCAACATGTTGTGTCAAGTGTTATTAATCCAATTCGGTAGTTTATTTTCCCTGTTTGTAACAGGTTCCATTCATCCACGGTCTGATGTCTGAAGTTGTAACATGAAAGAACAGATGTATAGAATTAGTTCCACAACGATATATTCTCTCTCGTATATGTTGTTTGTTAAACATTATCATTTTCATTTCATCATATCACAAGTAATTTCAAAAAAATCTAATAACTTTCCTTGGGATATTCCCTCCAGGTGTGATAAGTGCAAATGGGGAATCTCAAAACAAGTAGGTTCTCAAAAATTAGGTTAACATCTCTTTCTTGTTTATGAGTGCCACATCGATATTTTACAGGCAGATGCATCAAATCACGATGTATGTACAAAAAGGAATATCTATATACAATACAGCAGTTACAGTATGTGTGTGATATTGCTTGTGATACATACTGGAGACTAGTAGCAAGCTCACTACTACGGACAAACATAATGTCATTACCATATATTGATATAGTTAGCACTTTTATAGCGCGTGATTGTCAATCATACAATCCTATTGGAATATGATGACATCAATCGTTCACTGCGTATGCTCTTAGTGAAGAATCGTATGTTAGAGCGAAATACGGTTATAGTCCAGTTGCCAGAGGTGGGTTGTTGTTTGTTTGTTTGTTTGTTTGTTTTTTTTTTTGGGGGGGGTAACCTTGCAATGTGAGTTATATGATATTTTTTTTGCAGATTCCACCTCAGAAAGGTGTCCTGTTAGCATATCTGACGGGTGCCACTCGCGCACCCCTGGGCATTTTATTATATCGCGAGAAAACCGAAATACCATGTATTGTTATGGGAAAACACATGTTTTGGTAGGCTTAATACTTACTGCCTATAAAACCATGTTGGCATCCAAACTAGTATGGTCTGTGAGAAAGACAGTCAATAGACAGTTGGAATGGTAAACTGATTGATATTTGGAAAGCATCAACGCCCATATCCCTTAACGTATCAATGTTCAGCCTTCGTTTTACTAACCCTTCTTCCACATTCAGTCTGTTTCCATGGACCCCCTTCTAAAATGCAAGCACATCAGTGGCCTTTTGTTGTGTCAGAGTTTAAACTCAGTGTCGCAAAATACCGTTGTATTTCACTAGGTAAGCTCGATGACATACGGTTGTATTCATGACATGTACACATGTACATGAAAATTTAATTTGTTATCATTGATTTGTCCAAGACACTAAAAAGACTTAACCATAGAGCAAATAAATTTGTTGACTAAAAATGTTTATTTTTTTTATAGTAGTGTTAGGGTCATTGTTTGATGAGTAACCTTTTACCATTCAGAGAAAGACTACGAGAATAGAAATGATGAGTAATTTCATTGAGTTTGAATAAAAGGACAAGTCCAAGTCTGGTTAAAACTTCTGCTTTATTTGAATACCGACGTTTCGACTGTGCACAGACAGTCTTTTTACAAAAGCTTGGGAAAAATTGATGGCCCCTGCAAGTTCTTGATTTTTTTTCCATGGCGCCCCCCAATAGACTTCCACACATACACAAACACACAATGTACATGTATGTATGTATGTATGTATGTATGTATGTATGTATGTATGTATGTATGTATGTATGTGTGCGTGCGTGCGTGCGTGCGTGTGTGTGTGTATGTATACATGCATGCATGCATGCATGCATGTGTGTGTGTGTGTGTGTGTGTGTGTGTGTGTGTGCGCATGCATGCATGTATGCATGCATGCATGCATGTACGTACGTACGTACGTACGTACGTACGTACGTACGTATGTATGTATGTATGTATGTATGTAATGAGGCAGTTTTGGGCGAATGTGGCCGACTACCTGTGTACTTCCATACTCTAAAGCGTTGCATAAACTACTGGCTGAAATTAATTGAAATGCCAGATGACAGGCTGCCAAAACAAGCTTACATGATGTTGTATAAACTAGACGCGTTAGGCAGACACACTTGGGCTACGTCCATAAAGAACACGCTATTTTCTTATGGCTTTGGTTATGTTTGGCTAGCCCAAGAGGTCGGCGACAAGCAAAGGTTTATAAATGAATTTACCACTCGTGTGTCAGATATCTGTAAACAACAATGGCGTACCAGTCTGTCTCAGAAACCAAAACTGCGCACATATATAACTTTCAAAAATATACTCGAACCAGAAAAATATCTAACTTTGAACTGCAACAGAACATGTATTCAGGCATTTGCCCGTTTTCGCTGCTCATCAACCTCATTGGCAATCGAGGAGGGAAGACATCATGATATTGACCCACACCTCAGAGTCTGTAAGATATGTAACTCGAGTGAAGTAGAGGATGAATTTCATTTTCTCTTAGTGTGTTCAAAATATGACGTTCTTAGGAAGGAATACCTTCCACATGAATACCAGTCAGAACCAACCATTATTAAATTTCAACGAATTACATGTATGAGGACTAGGGACACAAATGTTCTGTACAAACTTTGTAAATTTATTCAATTGGCGTTTAAGAAGAGAGATTTTATTTTGATTTGCAACCGTGTGATGTAATATAATTTTTTTGTACTGAAACGATAATTTGTATATGGGCCGGAGGCCTTTGAATACAATAAACTATATTATTATTATTATTATTATTATGTATGTATGTATGTATGTATGTATGTATGTATGTATGTATGTATGTATGTATGTATGCATGTATGTATGTATGTATGTATGTATGTATGTATGTATGCATGCATGTATGTATGTATGTATGTATGCAATTACAAAAGAGTACAAGCCTCACAATGAACACTTTATTGAAAAGTGCCAATCCTTCTCAACCAATGAATACTTCGAAAACTTAATACTCATAAAACAAAACTTAAACGTTCTATGTATAAAAATTAAAAATAACACCCGGTATGGTTGTGCACAACTGTATGAAATGTATTGATATGAAGGAAGGTAAAATGAAAATATCTCTTTTGGACTTTAAGTCGTTTACACACACACACACACACACACACACACACACACACACACACACACACACTTTTACAGGGTAAATCATTATACTGAAAATAAGAAGATACAGTTGTAACCATCTCATGCACAGTAACAAGAACAAATATTTCCATCGGGCAATGCGGGTACTTCACAACTGTTCTACTTTTTAGATATGTATTGAATACAACTTTAGTGCCAATGCTGGTTTGTGTTGCTCAGCTTGTCAACAATACAAGTGTGTAAATATGAAGCGTGATTTCATTTGTCTTATATAGTCTACTAGCAATCTGATTAAAATCCGATGTGGTGAAAGCGGCTAAATGTCCTTATTTACCTCCATTCATCGTATTGTGACGTTTATTTTGTTCGGAGTGATCGCCGCCTTCGAACAAAATAAACGTCACAATACGATGAATAGAGGTAAATAAGGACATTTAGCCGCTTTCACCACATCGGATTTTAATCAGATTGGTCTACTAGATGACATATGAAGACATTATACTCTAAATTTGATTTGATATTTTACAACACTGTTTGTTCAAATTATTAGCTTTTGTTAAAAAAGGAGAGAATATTAGTGTTCTTGTCCCGTGTCCTTTGTTTTAAACATCCTCGTAAACGTTATCGGCCATAACTGTGGTTTCTCCATGGCGTAGACCTTCGTATTGCTGTTCTTGTCTTTCTCCTGTCAAACCTGTGTAGTTTCTCGAATCGTCAGGCTGTGCGATGGCAATATCAATTTTGTCAACACCGACATTTTCATACGCCACAGTTAATTTGTCATCCGAGTCACGACCTCTAGCTCTTGGTTTGTCTCTGTAATCATTCTTTGAGGCCTGTCCTTTGTACTGGTCAGAATTATCATCAGATCCTGCATCGCTTCTATTCAGATGAAGAAGACGTAAAGTCTTCTGTAATTTACCCGACCGCCATAGATATATAAACACAATGATGACAATACAGACTATTGTTGTTAGTATACCACCAATAAATGCACCAACTATAGCTCCCTTGTCGGAACGTGATATTGTTAACCTGTGTTTGCCTTCACCAGGTGATGACATGATTGGATTTTGCGTTTTGGCATCAATTTCACCAGTTGGTGTAGAAGATGGTAGAGTCAAGACCATTCTGTCAATGTCAATGGCAACAGAGGCATTTCCAACACCCTTGTCATTTGTGGCTTTACACTCAATAATAAAATTATGACTGTCTGTGGATGCTAAGTGAATAACAAGAATGCCTCTATCGCCGAGGATCTCAAAACTACCAAAACTAGATCCTTCAGATATTTCTTCATTATCGACATACCATGCATAGTGGCTTACAGGAGGTGAAGTGTTTATGTTACATGTGACCAGTACAATGGTCATTATTTGGTCACCTCCTTGACTGTACATGTATGTGTTTACAACTGCAATGGGCGAGGTCTTACAGACTGATGTTATTATACCATACTGTTTGACATTACAAGTGAACACTATCCCAGCATCTTCCATAGTCGGTGTGAACGTTAAACCAACTCTAGTAGTTTGGTTTCCGAATCCTTCATTCATTCCAACTACAGTTCCATTCTCAGAGACCAACGTAAGAATGACTCCAGGATCACCACCAACACTGTCACATTCAACAGTACTCGGCGAACTGACATGTCCCCCTCTACTTAGTTTATGGGGTGCAGAGTTCATTGAACATATTGGATATCCGTTATTTGGGGGAATTATCACATCTAGTTGAATCTTAGAATATTGGGCCATCCCAAAATCAGGTAGCATTTCACAGGAGTACGTTCCTTCATCAGACTTGGAAATGTTTGTGATATTCAGTGTAAAGTTAATGCCTTGGCCGTCGTACATGTCATTTTCAGGTGGTATGATGTAACGATCAGCGTTTAAGCCAGAGGAACAACCTCCGTGTAGGTGATCATAGTGTACGTGCCAATGACACGAGACAATTGATGCGTCTTGCACTTTCCAGGTCGTTTGAACAAATAGGTCTACGTAAGAATAATCAGGATATGAACACGGAATAACGACAGTGTCACCTTGCATCGCTGTAATTGTTCCGTTAATATAGTCTTCACTTGCTACGAATACCAAGTTTTGTATGCCGTTCATCAATACCAGTAACAGCACTGGCGTTAAGATATGGCCTTTGACAATCACCATGTCTTTCATCATTGTGAATAGTTCATGCATGAACATAGATACTGCTTTGGAGGTATATGTACAAGTAGTGGTTAATTATTATTTCCTTGATCCGGGTACTTTCCTCGTGGCGTTTTTTTTTATGTCTGGCAGGTGGGTTCATAATGTCATTCTCGGTAGTATACCTTGAGGGCACGACATGAGGTTGATTTGTATCCTAGGCCTGTTACATATATAGGGACATATTGCGCACCACTTACATTTATGTGACAACGACTGTAGGCATGCGTTATTACGCTTTGGATTGTCTCACACTATCCAATCAAACCATATACGCCATGAGTTGTATAAAAAACTAGCCAAGAGACTTGGTTATCTGGCCTGACAAAGTTGTTGGCCAGTAAAAGTACTAGATAGCTAAGTATCTGGGCTACATACAAACTGTCAGATCTTACTTCTACCAATACCTCTTCCTATAAACGAATATGATAGATTATATTCCCTTCTTGGCACAGACTTGTGAGACTGTATGAATACAAATAAAGTCTAACTTATATTCAATAAAGCATAGAGCTTGGTGAAGCAATTCGCTTTTTAACTTTAGTTTATATGACACATTTCTTTCATTAAGAACCTACGAATGCCATATGATTTGGGTATGAAAAGGACCATCGGATCGACTAAAACTTTCTCAAAGCATTAATATTATAACATCATTAACGTCACAATTGTACTATATTTCCGTAAATAAACATTAAACTGCGTGGTTCATCAGACACAAGAGAGGTTAGTGAATAGTTGCACTCTAATAAATTTACTAACGATTAAAAATCAGGGTCAAATATCTGAGATTCACTATCCAGCTGACATTCATTCGTTCGTTCGTTCGTTCGTTCGTTCGTTCGTTCGTTCGTTCGTTCATTCATTCATTCATTCATTCATTCATTCATTCATTCATTCATTCATTCATTCATTCATTCATTCATTCATTCATCATACCTTCATAAAATATACAATATCTCTCACCAATTTAAAAGTCCTTTTAGCCCCTGCTTCCCGTTAGATGTGTCCAAGGGTGCTATTACAATTATTATATCCATGTGTCTGTCCGTACACCCTTGCTCAGTTCAATGTGTCACTGCAGCCATTCAGTGGGCGAATTCATGTTTACAGCTAATATAGAACAACAGAAATACACGTATTTATTATGTTGGTGCTTTTCTAACTTTTCAGTGAATGGTGGTTATGTTTGGTGTGACAATCTGAAGATCGTGAACAAAATACCCAGACATGATTACGTTTCTGTCCTATATCATCATATTTGACTTTTTATATCATCAGAGTCGACCTTTATGATAGTGTTGTATGTTTTGATGTTGAACCTCACCTAGTTAGTCCCCGCGGACGAAGTCCGGAATGGGGACTTATGGATTAGGTTCCGTCTGTCCGTGCGTCCGTCCGTCCGTCCGCAGCCGTTTCTTGGAGATGCCTGGACCGATTTTTTTTCAAACTTGGTACAGGGGCAACATGCTATGGCATACATATGCACGTCAATTTGTTTTATGATACGATCCAATATGGCCGCCTAGCAACCATTTTGTTTGCGAATTTTCCCTGTCTAAAGCCATATCTCAGACATGCTTTAACAGATCTCATTCAAAGTTGGTATTAGGACAGTGTTCTATGACATACATGTGCATATTCATTGTTGTCATGATACGATCCAATATGGCCGCCTAGCAGCCATTTTGTTTGTGAATTTTCATGTCCAAAGCCATAACTCAGACATGCTTGAATAGATCTCATTCAAAGTTGGTATTAGGACAGTGTTCTATGACATACATGTGCATATCCATTTTCATTATGATACGATCCAATATGGCTGCCTGGTAGCCATTTTGTTTGCGAATTTTCATGTCCAAAGCCATAACTCAGACATGCTTGAACAGATCTCATTCAAAGTTGGTATTAGGACAGTGTTTTATGACATACATGTGCATATCCATTTTCGTCATGATACGATCCAATATGGCTGCCTGGCAGCCATTTTGTTTGTGAATTTTCCATGTCCAAAGCCATAACTCAGACTCCATTTTCATCGTGATATGATCCCCCATACCCAACCAATCCTTTATTGTTGGAGGCATATTCCATGTCCAACAAGCAGACACAACATATCTAAGTCTGTTTGTTTTAGGTTCACAAATGTTGTTGCGTGATCAGAGTAGTCATAACTCCTTAAAACCCAATTATAGTGGGGACTATGTCATTCTCAATGACTTGTTTATTTGATACAGCGTACCTGCAAGTATTTCAATGACAGTTCTTGTATCCTTAATATATATAAATCGCTTGTATGGAGTCAACTAGAGTATTGTCCACAAGTTTGGTCACCCCATCAGAAGTATTTACTTTAATCACTAAAATTGAAAGAGTCCAGCATAAATTTCTCAACTACCTTTATTTTGGTAAATAGTCCCATAGTAAAGGAGTAAACCTCGATTACAGTAGTCTTTGTCAGTATTTTAATATTCAAACCCTTCAATCTCGTAGGAAATTACTGGATGCAGTCTTTTTATATAAATGTTTAAATGGCTCTTTTAACGCAATGTATATTGTTGTCAATGTTCCCTCCAGGAATCTCCGTTCCCACTACACTTTTAAAGTGGCTCGTTTTAATTCTACTCCAAGGAAAACTCGTTTTTACCTAGAACCTTCAGTTTTATCAATACCTTGCAAAACGCTGACATATTTTCCAGTCTCAGTAATTTTAGAAAAAATTCCTAAATGAAATAGCTGATGTTTTAATTTAACGGAAGTTTCGGTAATTTTACCTTTTCTATATTTTTTTAGTTACTAATAGGTTTGTACATATTGAATGCAATTTTAGTCTTTTCCAATTTCTGTAAATGGGGTAATCGTGTAGACATCTCAAATAAATAAAAACAATAAATAAATAAGTAACAAATATTTTGCATTAGATCAAATTCATATATATAGCAAAAGATGGTCGAACATTATCTGATCGCTACTAATTAAAATTAGTCCCTTTCCGATATGTTACAAGGCTGGTATTAAAGCAACAGATGTAATGGCAATTCAACAAAGTGAAATTTCACCAGAATGGTTGCTGTCATCGGGATTGCTTATTAAAGATTACGGAGTATGTAGGATCAAACCTAGAAACGTGTGTTTCTTTTCTCACAAGATTTGTCTGGAATACTTTTCAGCTTTGCATACAATGTATCTGTAAATGTGTGATAGCATTGGTGACGCATTGGATTCATTATTCGATTTTCAAGTTGCACTTTTCCTTGTTGGCATGCGCGGTATCGACGCTGGTACTGTATTTCATGTGTATAGTAACAATAAATTAGAATATATGCTAAATTTATATGGATGGAATGAGTATACAGAATTATCATTGGAGTTTGTGTTCGAATGTAAGTACTATGGTGCTGTCATTTTACAGATCGTTCCCGCTATTACAGCAGAAAGCATAATTTATAAGGAGTACACGAGCAAAAATTGTTCGAAGTCCTACGGTGACATATCAGTAGAATTTGAATTTGGTAACTTTACTTGGTGGCTAAAATATACCGTAAACCTGGAACAAGCCTCGTTGTTCCTTTACGCGATGTAGCGAAGTGCCAAAGTAAAAGTAAACAACGAGAACCGATAACTTGGGGTGTTATTGAAAACATCAGATTTGAAACAATTAATGAGAGTGAAATATTGGAGTTATCGACGGTACTTATCAATGATCTTGTGTCTTTGAAATCACTCCATATCTATCTTAGAGATAGCTTTGTAAACCACAACAGTTTGGAAAGTCTGTGTAAAGCAATTCAGGAGACATCAGCCATAGAAAGGTTCATTATCGAAGTTGATACTTGTAGGAAAATGTCAATGTATTACAATTGCCTGCTTAGAACTGCTGCTGAGAATGAGAAAATAAAACACCTGACCCTTTTATGTAAGCACCGTGGAAATCCCTGTTACTGCCAAAATGTGATCCCATTTGGCAGTGATGGTTTTCCAGAACCACGAGAATTAAGTTTACACCTTTGCGATAGATTAGATTTGTCAATGTCAAACAAAATCAGACAAATTATTCAAAAGACAGAGCAAATAAATAGACTTTGTTTATTTGTATCTTCGATTCATATGGAAAGCTTAGATACAGATAGGACAGATAGAGATGGCAGTGATGTTGGTAGGACAGATAGAGATGGTAGTGATGTTGGTAGGACAGATAGAGATGGTAGTGGTGTTGGTAGGACAGATAGAGATGGTAGTGATGTTGGTAGGACAGATAGAGATGGTAGTGGTGTTGGTAGGACAGATAGAGATGGCAGTGGTGTTGGTAGGACAGATAGAGATGGCTATGCTGTCGGTAGGACAGAGAGATGGCAGTGATGTTGGTAAGACAGATAGAGATGGCAGTGATGTCAATCAATCAATCAATCAATCAATCAGCCAGCCAGCCAGCCAGCCAGCCAGCCAGTCAGTCAGTCAGTCAGTCAGTCAGTCCGTCCGTCAGTCAGTCAGTCAGTCAGTCAGTCAGTCGATCGATCGATCGATCGATCGATTGATCGATCATGCAATCAGTCAATAATAAATCTACTTATCTACCTACCTACCTACTTACTTACTTACTTACTTACCTATTAGACCCTACTTATCTACCCAGCAGTACTCGTTTACCCCTCACGTACCAACCCATCAGTTCAAATCATCAGTCAGTCATTTGATTGACACGTCGTACTTGAATGAACGAATGTATATTTTAATCATTGACGGACAAGTGTTGTTCAGTTGACTATGTCGGAAGATAACTGGTTAATTGTTTGACTGACCGACTGACTGACTGACTGACTGACTGGCTGGCTGGCTGGCTGGCTGATGGACGGGCGTATGGAGGGTAGATAACAATTAATGCAATAAAAGTAATTTCAATGTTTTCTAACTTGAATTTATCTAGTTCTTTACTGCTATTTCCTCTAGTGTACATGTGCGAGTTAGCGATTGAGTAAGCGAATGCATGAGTTGTTTGTGTGAACGCTACCTTATGGTCTGAGCGACTGAGTGCGTAGATGGGTATGCGAGCGAGCAGGTTGGTTGTGAGCGAGCTAGCAAGCGAGTGAGTGATCATGAGTGAGTGAGTGAGTGTGTGAGTGAGTGAGTGAGTGAGTGGGTGAGTGAGTGAGTGAGTGAGTGAGCGATTCAGCAATAAGAGTTAGCAAGCACATAACGAAATAATCTATCTATATTAGAGATCTTAGCTAAAGTATTTTGACTATCAACAAACTGATTTCTCTAGAAATCATTAACGGCACACATGCATACATATGCACACAAACATCGTACTCACAGCAAGTCTTACAATGTTTTTGAAAAGAGCATGAATGAACCATACGGTTGTGTATGTGTGTAGGTCTTTGTACGTAGTTCTGTCCCTCTATACTTTATGTGGGTTAAGTACATACTAGTATACACTAGATATGTAACAGTTAATAGACATTTAACACACCCAGATTTTCTGTATCCTCCTTTTATTGATAAATGTCAGAATACAGTATCATGAATTACACTAGAAATATTGTCCATATCTTTCTACGTCTAGTGGACATGTCGGATCAACCCAAGATACCCAGGCTCCGTTGTGTTTGATTGGATCAGCTGCTGGATCGTTGTTGGGAAACATAGGTTCAACTGCTGTGGCGATATATTTGTCCAACACAGATAGTAGTTGTTTCAAAATATCTGACGTAGATACAAATATAGTACATTAGTTAAATATGCATGGATATTTCCGGATAATGGTTGTCTGCTATAAACACATTTGCAATTTGTTGACTAGGAGCTCATGGACAAAATTTGGATAACGTTTGATAACCTTTTGTTAACTTTTAACATGAATGGCGTTACCATGATATTTTATGAACTTAGATACCTCACTAAATTACTGCCATTTAAATTCGCATAGCCTCGTTCTATTTCAGACATTGATTTTCGTTAACACTAGTATGGCCGCTACCTATACTACTGGTGGTTTTTCAATGACATCATCATTGGTCTGGGCCCGTTCGTTTTGAGTCGTTAAAACTACAACCTCCGCATGTAGATTATTTGGAAAATTAGCGATTGTTAGGGACGATCGCACACTGTCACACAAACTCATCACGCGAACTTCATTCGTTTTGGGAGGGAGGAGGCCTGGTGTCAAGGCAAGGCAAGTGCTGAATTTCATTTTCGCACTTCTAACCCAGTTTCGACAACTTTCACGCCTTCAATGATAAAAGACGTATATACTACTGACATGTTGATAAGTTGATAAAAAACTTACTTCTAATGAGAGATACAGTGCCGGGTTTACGGTAGTATTTTAATGTGTTTACCATCATCAAAAGGTTCATGTTTAACATAATGTTTTTTTAAATTGCATCCATTGTAATGTAGTGGTATGACCGCTACAGTTTTCATCATGGTTTACATTATATATATATATATATATATATATATATATATATATATATATATATATATATATATATATATATATATATATATATATATATATATACGTGTGATGTCTCACTTGTAAATGTTTGTTTAGCGGGAGGGGAGGCTTTTTTTTGTCCCAAACGAACGATGTCCGTTTATTAAACATGTACGACATTGTGCGATCACCCATTACTGTGTTTGTAATTAACATACCTGGATATGTATCAGCAAGGTTGTTGAACTCACAAGGATCTTTACTGATATCAAATAGACACGGTTTCTCGATAGGCTTGCAGTTTTCAAACGCATGGACTGGTTTTTGTCCACAGTCAATGAATATAGGTGAATTCAGAGCTTTAGTCTGAGACAGTATTTCTATAAAAAATTTTTTTAAAGTAAACAAATTGCAATTTATGAATTTCAAGTCTTCAAAACGGGCGTGGTGATGTTATCTTTATGAATAAATTCACGACCTTTCACCTCAATGAGTCTATCTGGTAAGGGTGACTGTACAAGTGGTTAAATACTGGTGAGGAAACCAAGCCCTGGCGTTTCAGGCTCAAAATAATTTGCTTTAACATTTCAGTGCTGGCCACTTTTTATCAACGCTGGTTATTATTTTGATATTTTTCATGATGTATATTAAACTAAAATAGCTAGTGACATTATTATGTTTAAAAACCTTCTAGCATGAAATCGTAAATCATATATTGACTTGGATTCAGGACAAAGTGGCTTGCGATTACAACCAAATTTTACCATAAACCTTTTGCACACTGGCCAAGTATTCAAAAAAACGTATTTATTAAATAAAGGCAACTATTTAAAAAAAAAATAATGTAAAACATTTTACCAAACGACATCTACATACCTTCTGTAAGTTCATCAGGCTTATACCATCCATCGTACTGCAAATCTTCCCTTCCTGTTATAATCTTGTAATCCCCTACACGTAGTGCTGCCGTTTTAGAAATTGGGTCTATGTTGTGAAGAATTTCTGTTCTTCGAGAAGGCGTTCCTCTGAATGAAATAAAAACCTGATTTTTATTTCATTTCACCGGACAAATTGATATTACATTTATCACTTTTATCCCCTCAACACATTTATCACTTCAACTAAATTAACGGTGCACACATGAATTTCCAAATTACCTTGTCCACGTATCCCAAAGATCGTAGCCATCTAAATGTTTGGGTAAATCTTCGACAGCGCCACCAGCGGCGTGATAAAGAGTTGGTAACCAATCAGAAATATGCATCAAACTCATCTCATAACGTGGTAGGTTGCCCACATTTAACCGAGTGCTATGTACGAATGCAGTTCCTCGAATTCCACCTTCCCATAAAGTGTTTTTGCCTCCTCTTAGTGGCCAGTTAGATGCATCGTTCCAGTCGAAGCCATCTGGAGCACCCCCGTTGTCCGTAGTAACGACTATGACAGAGTCATCGTATAAGTTATTGTCTTTAAGTGTTTTGACGACCATACCAATGGAGTCATCAACCGCAGCTACCATACCTAATAAACAGTCATACAATGGTAATAACAATGAAAAGGAAATAAGTGTATAATCTCTCTCTCTCTCTCTCTCTCTCTCTCTCTCTCTCTCTCTCTCTCTCTCTCTCTCTCTCTCTCTCTCTCTCTCTCTCTCTCTCTCTCTCTCTACCTCTCTCTCTCTCTACCTCTCTCTCTCTCATGATACTTTGTTTCTCCTAGAATAGTACCATGTAAATGTACACAATCCATGATTTAAAACAATCTTATCAAAATCAACATACGTAATAGTCAAAATGATATTGCATTGTACCAATGCATTTGTAGAGACAAATTACCTGCAACAAGTTTCCTAGACTCCTTCTGAATGTATGGAAAACGACTGGTGTATTTATCTGGTGCTTGGAGTGGATATATTGTGTTGCCTCTGTGAACTCCAAGGTGAGCCAAGTATAGAAACAATGGCTGGAACACAACAATAAGAAATAATTATTATGTATGTCCAAATCTTCAATATCATACCATATTAAAAAGACAGATATGTACACGTGTATAACTGACGTCAATTTAACGTTTAAATCATTCTGTCAGCAAATCTATATCATATACTTTACACCATATACAACTCGTGAAAAAAGAACGGTGTGTTAGTTACCATGAAGTGAGTTAAGGAAAGACTTCAGGCAATGACAAAATTAGGTAAAAAGCTTAAGAACACAAATTATAGAAAAACAACAGCATGTTCCTATGCTGTAGGTTCAGGTGATCGATTCAGGAGATAACGTTCTATAAACAGTTATAGGGTCTTGACTCATGTGGTGTTTATACTTTGATAAGTTACCAACACTAATTACAACAAAATTGTATGTTTTTACATGAAACTTGTCTCATTCCTGCTTACCAAGAAAGAGCATGCAAACACACTGATGGTTTTTTTCGTGGATCGTAGCTATGTGTTTTTTCTATTAGATAAAGCAAGTCCTGACGAAGTAATTTATGAAATGTTATTTAAACTTCAATTGTTCAGACTGAGGTATGTCCTCAAAATGATCAAAATAAACTGGAGCCCATGGACTACCTTAATACATACATTACACGCAGAGTCATTTCAACTTTGAGCTAACAGAAGATAGTATAAATAATTTACTAGAAATTATATATATCCACACGTTGCATGTGTCTTCTAATGCTCAAATGATAAATACATACATACATACATACATACATACATACATACATACATACATACATGCATGCATTGCAAATCCATTTTGTCAAAAGAACAATACGAAAGACACGTACATCTATAGTATGAGATAAATAAAAAATACTTGCTTTGTCAGGAGTAGTGTTGGCATGAGTTTTAATAATTGTTAATGCTTCATCAGTTAATAGATCAGTTGTATAATGACCGTACGTACTGTAGTCTAGGTTGTCATTCCTACGAAAGTCATACCCCCACACACGTGGACGCTGGAAACAAACACAGGGTAATCACATATCACCTGTATAACAATGTAAAATCCGTGTATTTGTAGAAATGGGATATATTATTCATAAAAACTATATATTCGTGAAAGCTGTTCAAAAGCATTTCTAACATGAACTGTATTCTTACACAGAATCTCACTATGGGCTTGAGAAGACATATACGGACAGCTTTTAGTTCGTGCAAAGAAAGGTTTTTCCTTTACAATTTAATCATTCAGTTACAAACATTGGTTTGTCAATACGTTCGGACGACGTTGACGTGAAACCATTGACGATTACCATTGAATGTGGTATATTATGATAACACATTTACCTCATCTTCCAATGTAAGGTCTTCATACAATCTGTCGTAGTAATCCTGGTATCCATTATAGTAACCAAAGAATGAATCAAATCCTCGATACAGTGGAGTATGTTGCTTTGTAAAATGTCCCAAATGCCACTGTAAATTAACGGAATGTGTATAAGTGGTAACTTTTAAGTGAATCAATGGAATAAAACATTCTTTACAAGGAGTTTACTGAGTTGTTTAGAACCATAGCTTCATAAATCGTGCGTACCAGTTATGTGATCTATGCTTCTACCAAGTTCATAAATTGATTCGACGAGCATGTGTGTTTGGACAATACTAGGGTTTTGTGAAAGTTATTAATGTATTTTTGCACTCCAGTGTATCAGCCTGTTATTGATGAAATTGTTCCAATTTACCGTGAGAGGTTCAAACGACTACATGTATGTTTATGGTAAACCATCAAATCGTGCATGAATCAGATCGTCATGTTGTTTGAAGTTTAAGTAGCGTGTATGTATATCAAATATATATTGTGTGTTTCGTGACGTCATATCCAAATACATCTTACAAATTACACACTACACAAAATTACGTTACCAATGATATCATACAGTAACTTACCTTACCAATGATACGAAACCTTACCAATGACACCAGACTCCTGTTAACCCAACAATTGGAACGATACACCAACTTACCTTACAACTGACAACATGCCCCAAATCACCTTAACAATGGCAGCATACACCAATCAACCTTATTTTTACAATTGACACCAGATACCAATTAACCCTACAAATGACACCATGCAGCAATTATTACCAATAATATCAGACACTAAATTACCTTACCAATGGCATCATACAATAAATTACCTTACCGATGGCATCATACACTAAATTACCTTACCAATGGCATTATACACTAAATTACCTTACCAATGGCATCATACACTAAATTACCTTACCGATGGCATTATACACTAAATTACCTTACCGATGGCATTATACACTAAATTACCTTACCAATGGCATCATACACTAAATTACCTTACCAATGGCATTATACACTAAATTACCTTACCAATGGCATCATACACTAAATTACCTTACCGATGGCATCATACACTAAATTACCTTACCAATGGCATCATACACTAAATTACCTTACCAATGGCATCATACACTAAATTACCTTACCGATGGCATCATACACTAAATTACCTTACCGATGGCATTATACACTACATTACCTTACCAATGGCATTATACACTAAATTATCTTACCAATGGCATTATACAATACATTACCTTACCAATGGCATTATACACTAAATTACCTTACCAATGGCATTATACACTAAATTACATTACCAATGGCATTAAACACTAAATTACCTTACCAATGGCATCATACACTAAATTACCTTACCAATGGCATTATACACTAAATTACCTTACCAATGGCATCATACACTAAATTACCTTACCGATGGCATTATACACTAAATTACCTTACCGATGGCATTATACACTAAATTACCTTACCGATGGCATCATACACTAAATTACCTTACCGATGGCATTATACACTAAATTACCTTACCAATGGCATCATACACTAAATTACCTTACCAATGGCATCATACACTAAATTACCTTACCAATGGCATTATACACTAAATTACCTTACCAATGGCATTATACACTAAATTACCTTATCAATGGCATTATACACTAAATTACCTTACCGATGGCATCATACACTAAATTACCTTACCAATGGCATCATACACTAAATTACCTTACCGATGGCATTATACACTAAATTACCTTACCAATGGCATCATACACTAAATTACATTACCGATGGCATCATACACTACATTACCTTACCAATGGCATCATACACTACATTACCTTACCGATGGCATCATACACTACACTACATTACCAATGGCATTATACACTAAATTACCTTACCAATGGCATTATACACTAAATTACCTTACCGATGGCATCATACACTAAATTACCTTACCAGTGGCATCATACACTAAATTACATTACCGATGGCATCATACACTAAATTACCTTACCGATGGCATCATACACTAAATTACCTTACCAATGGCATCATACACTAAATTACATTACCGATGGCATCATACACTAAATTACCTGACCAATGGCATTATACACTAAATTACCTTACCGATGGCATTATACACTAAATTACCTTACCGATGGCATCATACACTACATTACCTTACCGATGGCATTATACACTAAATTACCTTACCAATGGCATTATACACTAAATTACCTTACCAATGGCATTATACACTAAATTACCTTACCGATGGCATCATACACTACACTACATTACCAATGGCATTATACACTAAATTACCTTACCAATGGCATTATACACTAAATTACCTTACCGATGGCATCATACACTACACTACATTACCAATGGCATTATACACTAAATTACCTTACCAATGGCATTATACACTAAATTACCTTACCAATGGCATTATACACTAAATTACCTTACCGATGGCATTATACACTAAATTACCTTACCGATGGCATCATATACTAAATTACCTTACCAATGGCATCATACACTAAATTACCTTACCGATGGCATCATACACTAAATTACCTTACCAATGGCATCATACACTACACTACATTACCAATGGCATTATACACTAAATTACCTTACCGATGGCATCATACACTACACTACATTACCAATGGCATTATACACTAAATTACCTTACCAATGGCATCATACACTAAATTACCTTACCAATGGCATCATACACTACATTGCCTTACCAATGGCATCATACACTACATTGCCTTACCAATGGCATCATACACTACATTGCCTTACCAATGGCATCATACACTAAATTACCTTACCAATGGCATCATACACTAAATTACCTTACCAATGGCATCATACACTACATTGCCTTACCAATGGCATCATACACTACATTGCCTTACCAATGGCATCATACACTACATTGCCTTACCAATGGCATCATACACTACACTACATTACCAATGGCATTATATACTACATTGCCTTACCAATGGCATCATACACTAAATTACCTTACCAATGGCATTATACACTAAATTACCTTACCAATGGCATCATACACTAAATTACCTTACCAATGGCATCATACACTACATTGCCTTACCAATGGCATCATACACTACATTGCCTTACCAATGGCATCATACACTACATTGCCTTACCAATGGCATCATACACTACATTGCCTTACCAATGGCATCATACACTACACTACATTACCAATGGCATTATATACTACATTACCTTACCAATGGCATTATACACTAAATTACCTTACCAATGGCATCATACACTAAATTACCTTACCAATGGCATCATACACCAACTTACCTTATCAGTGACATCATAGACCACCTTACCTTATCAGTGACATCTTACACCAACTTACCTTATCAGTGACATCATAGACCAACTTACCTTATCTGTGACATCATACACAAACTTACTTTATCAGTGACATCTTACATCAACTTACCTTATCAGTGACATCATAGACCAACTTACCTTATCAGTGACATCATACACAAACTTACTTTATCAGTGACATCATACACCAACTTACCTTATCAGTGACATCATAGACCAACTTACCTTATCAGTGACATCATAGACCAACTTACCTTATCAGTGACATCATACACCAACTTACCTTATCAGTGACATCATACACAAACTTACCTTATCAGTGACATCATAGACCAACTTACCTTATCAGTGACATCTTACATCAACTTACCTTACCAGTGACATCTCACATCAACTTACCTTATCAGTGACATCTTACATCAACTTACCTTATCAGTGACATCATACACCAACTTACCTTATCAGTGACATCTTACACCAACTTACCTTATCTGTGACATCATACACAAACTTATTTTATCAGTGACATCTTACATCAACTTACCTTATCAGTGACATCATACACCAACTTACCTTATCAGTGACATCATACACAAACTTACTTTATCAGTGACATCATACACCAACTTACCTTATCAGTGACATCATAGACCAACTTACCTTATCAGTGACATCATAGACCAACTTACCTTATCAGTGACATCATACATCAACTTACCTTATCAGTGACATCTTACATCAACTAATCTTATCAGTGACATCATACACCAACTTACCTTATCAGTGACATCATAGACCAACTTACCTTATCAGTGACATCATAGACCAACTTACCTTATCTTACATCAACTTACCTTATCAGTGACATCATACACCAACTTACCTTATCAGTGACATCATACACAAACTTACCTTATCAGTGACATCATAGACCAACTTACCTTATCAGTGACATCTTACACCAACTTACCTTATCTGTGACATCATAGACCAACTTACCTTATCAGTGACATCATACACAAACTTACTTTATCAGTGACATCATACACCAACTTACCTTATCAGTGACATCATAGACCAACTTACCTTATCAGTGACATCATAGACCAACTTACCTTATCAGTGACATCATACACCAACTTACCTTATCAGTGACATCATACACAAACTTACCTTATCAGTGACATCATAGACCAACTTACCTTATCAGTGACATCTTACATCAACTTACCTTACCAGTGACATCTCACATCAACTTACCTTATCAGTGACATCTTACATCAACTTACCTTATCAGTGACATCATACACCAACTTACCTTATCAGTGACATCTTACACCAACTTACCTTATCAGTGACATCATAGACCAACTTACCTTATCAGTGACATCTTACACCAACTTACCTTATCTGTGACATCATACACAAACTTATTTTATCAGTGACATCTTACATCAACTTACCTTATCAGTGACATCATACACCAACTTACCTTATCAGTGACATCATACACAAACTTACTTTATCAGTGACATCATACACCAACTTACCTTATCAGTGACATCATAGACCAACTTACCTTATCAGTGACATCATAGACCAACTTACCTTATCAGTGACATCATACATCAACTTACCTTATCAGTGACATCTTACATCAACTAATCTTATCAGTGACATCATACACCAACTTACCTTATCAGTGACATCATAGACCAACTTACCTTATCAGTGACATCATAGACCAACTTACCTTATCTTACATCAACTTACCTTATCAGTGACATCATACACCAACTTACCTTATCAGTGACATCATACACAAACTTACCTTATCAGTGACATCATAGACCAACTTACCTTATCAGTGACTTCTTACATCAACTTACCTTCTCCGTGACATCTTACACCAACTTACCTTATCAGTGACATCATACATAAACTTATTTTATCAGTGACATCATAGACCAACTTACCTTATCAGTGACATCTTACACCAACTTACCTTATCTGTGACATCATACACAAACTTACTTTATCAGTGACATCTTACATCAACTTACCTTATCAGTGACATCATAGACCAACTTACCTTATCAGTGACATCATACACAAACTTACTTTATCAGTGACATCATAGACCAACTTACCTTATCAGTGACATCATAGACCAACTTACCTTATCAGTGACATCATAGACCAACTTACCTTATCAGTGACATCATACATCAACTTACCTTATCAGTGACATCTTACATCAACTAATCTTATCAGTGACATCATACACCAACTTACATTATCAGTGACATCATAGACCAACTTACCTTATCAGTGACATCATAGACCAACTTACCTTATCAGTGACATCATACACCAACTTACCTTATCAGTGACATCATACACAAACTTACCTTATCAGTGACATCATACACCAACTTACCTTATCAGTGACATCTTACATCAACTTACCTTACCAGTGACATCTCACATCAACTTACCTTATCAGTGACATCTTACATCAACTTACCTTATCAGTGACATCATACACCAACTTACCTTATCAGTGACATCATACACAAACTTACCTTATCAGTGACATCATAGACCAACTTACCTTATCAGTGACTTCTTACATCAACTTACCTTCTCCGTGACATCTTACACCAACTTACCTTATCAGTGACATCATACACAAACTTATTTTATCAGTGACATCTTACATCAACTTACCTTATCAGTGACATCATACACCAACTTACCTTATCAGTGACATCATACACAAACTTAGCTTATCAGTGACATCATACACAAACTTACCTTACCAACAATATGCGTGGAGTAGCCAAGTCTCTGTAAATATTCTGCCATAGTTGTTTCATTTAATCTCAGACCAAACGGTCTAGAACCGGTAACCGTATAATGTTGAAGACCTTAAATGTAAATAGAGAAAACAAGTTGATGGTTCGACACTCGCCACTGGCACAGCTATTTATTTCTGAATATCTAAAATCATTGAGTAAGATTTGAACCACAATCAAGCCCATATCAACCAAGCTGTATAATTGGGGAAGGTCGGATATGCATGGTAGATACAATATTTCTCGTTTACTTAATGAGGCTTCAGTACATTGTATTCTCTCTAGGGAGTTGACAAAATGTAAAGGTAGTTGTGCCACCATTGTTCCATACCAGGGGGTCATGATTGTAAAGTGGAACACATACATACATACATACATACATACATACATACATACATACATACATCGCAAACAAATCCATCGATGTACCTGTACATACAGTAATTACCCTTGACCATGACCCCTGGTGCATATAAACATGTGTCAAATTCTTTGAGACAGTTATGCCTCATTTGTGTTGATTGAATAATAAGGTATCTCATAGTAGAATACAGTTGATTGGATGCGAAGGTATTTCATGGTACAACAGATTTGATTGGACGACGGGGTATTTTATAGTAAAATACTTATTCAAACTAGTATTTATTTTACTATTTATATATTTTTAATTTTATTTTATTTCATACAAGAACGTGAATACACTGACATGATTTTCATTTGTATAAATTGCCCCATCGTTAATTTGACATTAATTGATAGCAATCAGGAATATTAAATCATTTAAGTTGATTCGTAAATTTCAATTCGTTGTGACTATTTATCACGTATGTGAAGCTTAGACTTCTCAAAAGTAGCTAGATGGCTAAAAGGAACTTTCTGATTGGCCAATAAGTTATGGAATAATGACATTTGCATACCACATAAAGGGGTATCAGATAATCGAAAATCTCTAGTGTGTATCCAGAAGTCTGTACGGAATTTTAAAATTACTAATACCTGTAATGAAAGAGTAGTTATTCTATCACCAAATTGATGTTTAAAAAAATTATTTTCTCCCTCGTTGACAATAATCATCTATAGTCACCAAGGCATAAGGCATCCCTGGTTGGAGGTAGTAGTTCACTTACCTAGATGTATTGGATACCGTCCAGTCATCAAGGCAGCTCTGGCTGGAGTACATAATGGCTGAACGTAATAGTTATGTAGAATAACACTACTGTAGGCCAACTCGTCTATATATGGCGTGGAAAATCGAGCTCCGTGATGGAATCCAACATCACCCCAACCCTACGAGTTTATTACGAAACAAACGTTTTACTATGTTATCTTTTTGTGATCTAAAGTCTTATACGGTAGATATATTTTATTTTGACGAATTTCTATACTGTCTGTTCATTATTATGAAATGAGAAAGGCATGTACTGTACCAGCATGTTTTGTTCTGAACTTGCAGGTCTTGTACTCTACCCGCAGGTCTAACGGTTCAGTCCTATATCTGTCTGTCTGTCTGTCTGTCTGTCTGTCTGTCTGTCTGTCTGTCTACATCAGTGTGCGTATCTATCTGTTCATTTGTTTGTCAATGCAATCAACCCAGCAATTGAAAAATAAAATAAAAAAGTTAATCGATTGTCCAATCATAAATAAAATCAACATTCTGGTAATTTTCGTCAATTACTGGCAAGGATAGGTTGTCAGGCGACTAGTTTAGATCATATATCACTACTTACCCAATCATCAATGACCACTAAAATGATATGAGGTGACTTCTGATCACTAGTTGCCGTAACCATGGCAATACACGTTACAATAATAGACAGAACTGCTGCCCACTCTTTCATCCTAGACATTCTTCTGTAAAGTGTTGAATACCGCTGAGCCACAGAACTTGGTTTGCGCTGTTTGATTCGGTAGGACACGTTTGTTAGATATCACAGAACAGACAGACTGTAAATCATAACCATACGTCGAGGTTAGAGATGTTCAAATTAATAGAATTAAACAACAGGATACGATGATCGGATTTGACGCACATTTATCTACATAAAAAAGTGAAAAGTGTAAATATTTGTTTATAAAAATGTAAGTATTATCGTAAGAAATGACAAAATGGTAGTATAATACACTATTTTATCCTTACCCAGTAAAAATCCTTGTGTTTTCTGTCTTGTCAGATGACTCGACAATTTTTATTTACAAGAGACTGAGGTGATCATGTGAAGACCACGTGATGTTGTAAATTAGAGGGAAAGCCCGCCTTATTCTTGTCGTCATATAATATACTGGCTGCACTACCTATTGCGTTTCCACAGACAACGCCTATATTTTCAAGCAAATCTTTAACGGTCACACACACACACATACACACACATACATACATACATACATACATACATACATACATACATACATACACACACATCAAATAAAAATCTTTTGGCAAAACTTGATGCTGTAAACATTTTAATCCGTAGACTGTGTAGTAGTTTAGCAGACATCTTTGTGAATATTTAAGTTATCTATATGATAAAAAAAATAAAGTTTAGTTGATAATTAAGTAAATTCATCTAAGATGATGAAGTGTGTTCAATATGAACCTGAAAATAATCATATGTGGCAGGAGTGGTGTATAGTGTACATGTTGCCGATGACTCACTATTAGGAAACTCTTGTTACAATAATTTGTGATTTACATTTATGTTTTTTTTGTCAGGTGTGTTTTCAGTGTCGATATAAGAGGACATTAATTGTATGTCAAAGTTAGAGCCCATACACGAGATATCTTGTAAATAAAGGTTTCCAATCCAATATCACACCCTAAACACAATCTTTCCACTTTCTGAAATGATAATATGAGTTGGGACTAGGACAGCTTGATTACAATAGAAATGGTTACCATGTAATATGAAAACACTACCAACGAATTATATACCAGCAACTATTGTGTTCATATACATGAGATGACTTGCACTTATAATCACTACTATACACAAAATGCTAACGTAGACTAGACTTGGGTAAGCTGATGGGAAATAATCCTCATATATTCTGTTTCTAGTAAATTTACTTACAATTAAATCACAAAAACTGAAAAGAAAAAACCGTGGTTTGACTCCACTAAAATGTTACTAACACTGCTACATTTTAGTATCGTCTGACTCTACTAAAATGTTACTAACACTGCTATATTTTAGTATCGTCTGACGCGACAAATGTCTTTACCAACAGACTGAGTTATTTGTCGAGCAAGACGATAACACGTAGCAATGGTAACGTTAGTAGGGCGTCTGTTCGAGCAATGTTATATTTTGTTTCATGTTTTGTTATTTTATTTATAAATTAGCTTTGAATTATCTTCTGTGAGCCTTACTTTGGGTGGTTGATGTATAGATTCATAAAAACAATGATACCATGTGCACCATACACGTGTCAAGGAATCAAGGTCAGTCCCACTTTTCATTATTACTAACAGTTGTTCAGAAATACTACCTTTTTATTTGTTCAAAATACCATTGTAGGATGACTTTTCAATTTTGGTAGAATTTGTTACATAAGCTAAGACAATGAGTATATGTACGACGAATTAAGACACACAGTGGTGATAGGTATGGAACTTTTGTCATAAC